>NW_007258857.1:156906-157678 GCF_000164805.1 Carlito syrichta
ACCATCAAGAGAGCAGGGAGACAGCCCACAGACTGGGAAAAAGTATTTGCCAACTCCAAGTCTGACAAAGGTTTAACATCTTGGATCTATAAGGAACTCAAACATACTGAAAAGAAAAAAACAAACAACCCCATTATAAAGTGGGCAAAAGATATGAGCAGACACTTCTCAAAGGAAGACATGCGAGCAGCCAACAAACACATGAAGAAATTTTCACCCTCATTAATCATCAAGGAGATGCAATCAAAACCACACTGAGATACCACCTAACTCCAGTCAGAATGGCAATTATCAATAACTCAAAAAATAACAGTTGCTGGAGAGGGTGTGGTGACAAGGGAACAATTATACACTGCTGGTGGGAGTGCAAACTAGTGCAACCTCTGTAGAAAACAGTATGGCAATTCCTAAAAGCTCTAAATATCAATCTCCCATATGGCCCTGCAACCCCCCTACTGGGAATATACCCTGAAGAACTCAAATCACTTTATGAAAAAGATACCTGCACACGTGTGTTTATCGCAGCATTGTTCACAATAGCAAGAACCTGGAAGCAACCATGCTGTCCATCAAAAGAGGATTGCATTAAAAAATGTGGTACATATACACGATGGAATACTATGCACACATAAAAAAAGAACAAAATCATGAATCTTGCAGCAACCTGATTGGAACTAGAGTCTATAATACTGAGTGACCTCTCACAGAAACAAAGATCCGAGTATCACATGTTCTCACTCATATAGTGGACCTTGAACATCTATCGTAATAC
>NW_007258857.1:157880-186784 GCF_000164805.1 Carlito syrichta
GAGATGAGTGAATTGCCTGAGCCCGCGGGTTCAAGACCCGCCTGGGCAACTTGGCGAGACATCATCTCTACAACAAATCAAAAATTAGCCGGGTGTGGTAGCACTCACCTGTAGTTCCAGTTACTTGGATGGCTGAGGCAGAAGGATCGCCAGGGCCCAGCAAGTCGAGGCTGCAGTGGCCAGGAGCGGCCACTGCACTCCAGTCTGGGTGACAGAATGAGACCCCAACCCAAAAAAAAAAAAAAAAAAAAGAAAGAAAACTGGCTGGGCGGGGGGGTAAGCACCTATAGTTCTGGCTGCTTGGAATGCTGGGGCGGAAGGATCGCCAGAGCCCAGCAGGTCAAGGCTGGGAGGCTGGGGTGGGGTGACCGTAAGTGTGCCACTGTACGCCAGCCTGGTGGCAAAGTGAGACTCCAACTAAAAAAAAAAAAGAGGAAAACCTATATTGGGATGACAGACCCTTATGTTATGTTTTAAGAGGTCTTTGGAAAAGATTTCCAAAAATACGTATTTTTTTTCAAAGAAAAGTATCACTGAAATTTCCATAGGAATTACATTAAATTTGCATATTACTGTGGATAGAGTTGGCATCCTTTTTTTTTTGAGTTGTCATCACACTCTGTTACTCTGATCCTTCTGTCTCAGCCATCCATGTAGCTGGAACTACAGGCACATGCTACAACGTCCAGCTAATTTTTTGACTTATTGTAGAGATGCGGTCTCACCAAGTTGCCCGGACTGGTTTGGAACCTGCTGGCTCAGGCATTCCTCTCACCTAGGCCTCCCAAAGTGCTGGGATTATAGGCATGAGCCACCACGCCCAGTCAAACATCTTAATGATATTAATATTCTTACTTCTTTTGAGTTGGGATCTCACCATGTCTTCCATGCTGGAGTACAGTGAAATGATCATGGCTCAAAACACCCTTAATCATCTGGGCTCAGACAACTCATCCCCTTCAGTCTATTTTGTAATTTTTGTGGCTTAAGGTCTTTCTATGTAGCCTAGGCTGGTCTCGAACTCCAGGGCTCAAGCAATTCACCTACCTCAACCTCCCAAGGTGCTGGAATTGCGTGCATGAACCACCAAACCAGCCTAAATCTCCCAACTCTTGAGAGTGTACTGCTTAACTTGCATGTGTTTTTTTATTTCACAGTTTTTCTTTGATTTTTAATTTTGTTTTCTTTCCTTATGGTGAGAAATAAATACAGTGTATAATTTCAGTCTTTTTCTTTTTTTCTTTTTGAGTTAGGGTTAGAGTACATACAAGGATCCATACTGGAGAGAAATCCTACCAATGTGCTAGACACATGACTGTCCATACTGAAGAGAAACCCTACAAATGTGAAAAATGTGGCAAAGCCTTTCACTGTCATTTAGGACTTGCTTGACATGTCAAGATCCATACTGTTGAGAAATCCTACAAAAGTAAAAAATGAGGTAAAACCTTTTGCTCTCATATAGGACTTGCTGGACATATGCGAATCCATACTAAGGAGAAACCATAAAAATGAGAGGATTGTAACAAAGCCTTTAGCTCTCATTCAATACTTGGTTGACATATGAGCATCTATATTTAGGAAAACCCTATAGATGGGGAGAATGGGGCAAAGATTTTCACTGTTATTACAAGTTTTCTTAACATCAGATAATTCATACTCTAAATTTTCTGTATCTGTAATGACTAGAAAATCACACATCAAGATATAAACTATAGAGACTTGGTGAAAAGATTACAGATATAAAGAGTACCATTATCTTTTCTTAAACCACAGTTCTTTTAAATGTACAAATGTAAAAAATCTCTAAAGCCTTTAACCAGAGAAAACTTTATTTGACATTAGTCTGTGTGCATTGGAGAGAATCTACAAATTTAAAGAATGTGGACTGACTACTGTTCAAAATATATGCCATAGGAAACACTAGGGTCTTCAGACTGAAAACTTTACAGATGCAATATATATGGAAACTTATTTAATGAAAAAGTCAAGTTGAAATAAACATCAGATATTGAATGGCATTTTAAAAATTGTGATACATATACACAATGGAATATTATGCAGCCATAAAGAAGGACAAAATCATGAACTTCACAGCAACCTGGATGGACTTAGAGTCTATAATACTGAGTGATGCATCACAGAAACAAAGAACTGAGTATCACATGTTCTCACTCATAAGTGGACCTTGGACAATTATTGTACTACTATAAGAAAAGGATTGGCAATAATAGAAAACTGCTGGGGGGCGGGAGGGAGAGGCAGGATTGGCAGCAGTGGAAATCTGCCAGGGGAGGGGAGACACAACCTCATCAACAAGGGTACCTGCATAATGAACATTTGTATACCTAACCCTGAATTTTACCCCACATCTTTAAAAAATTAAAAATTAAGTAAATAAAAATAACTGATTTAGGTTAAAGGAGCTAGAACTAACTACACCAGTTTAAAAAACATTCTCTACACTGCCTGAATTTTCTACTGCACAAAATTTCATGATTTAGATATTATGTCGATGTACATTTTCCTTTTTCCACATTTTTATTATGAAAAATTACAGTCACAAATGCTTCAGCTACAATGAACATCTGTATATCTTTGCATTAACTCAATAATTGTTATCATTTCACTATATATTTGCTCGTTTTTCCTAAACTATCCAAAATTAAGTTTTATAAATAAGAATATTTCAGCATGCATCTCCTAAGAATAAGGACTCCTACATAACCACATTACCATGATCACATCAAAGAAAATTAATGATTATACATCACAAAAATACTTATTCTCTATTTAATAATAATTTTCCCATTTGTCCCAAGAACATTTACAGCTTTTATTTTTCCAGAATTCAGGAAAAAAAATCAACACATAAAAATCAGCAAGATTCACACATTTCATTTGGTTGTTATGTCTCTCGTCTCATTTAATCTAGAACAGTTCCTTCCATATCTCTTTTCCCCCATGAAATGACTTTTTGAAGAATCTGTGTTAGCTATCTTGACTTCCATTGTGTCTTCTTTTAAACTACAAATTCTCCTTTGATAGGGAGCTAAGAGTCAGAAGTTTATCTGTAATACCTACAAAAGGTCGTTACTACAACAGAACAAAAGTCTAGATACTACAGGAAAGGCAGGTATTTAGGAGCAAAGTACACTCGGGATGAAGGGAATAGGATGGGCCCAGGTGAGAGCCCAAGGAGGTACTTAAGGCAAGCATGAAGGCACTAGGGGTTCAGGAGAAGGTTAGTGGGAAGCAGTACAAGGGTATAAAAATGGAATTAGAAGAATGTCTAAAAGAAACAGATTCTATCAAAATAGTGCCCAAGGATGGTCCTGTGCCTAAAAAAGGAGACTCTTCCTTATTCTTCTTGTAGCACATGCTGTCTGCCTCCAGGACACAGCACTCATACTTAGTACCATATAGCTCCTATATCATATGAGTCAAATGGGGCTTCTGAGAGCTGACTAGGAACATTACCAAAGTTGATAAAATTATTTTATAAGAAAACATCAACAAACAGTAACAAATTCTTAGAATACAGTACATTTAGCAGATGAGGGCTAGTTTATCTGGTTAGTTAGAAATTTAAGACTGAATCACAGTTTTATTTTGGGGTATGCTCCAAACCAAAGTACTGAAGTATCTCTCAGGCTTACTGAAGAACTAAGAGAGATTAGGTAAGCAGGGAGGGACTGGATAACTCACCTGGGAAGTATGTATAGAGGAGGCCAGAATGTGTGAGCACAAACAAAAATTACATTTCCCACTACATCTTACCTTAAGCATGTCAAATATACTCTGAAGACATATATATTTCTTTCTGCTTTCATAAGTCACCTGTGTTGTTTTTTTCAAAACTCTACTTAAGCCAGGTGCAGTGACTCACACCTGGAATCCCAGCACTTTGGGAGGCAAAGGTGAGAGGATTGCTTAAGCCCAGGGGTTCAAGACCAGCTTGGGCAACATGGTGAGACCTTGTTTCTAAAACAAACAAACAAATAAATAAGCTGGGTGTGGTGGTACATGCCTGTCGTTCCAACTACTTGGAAGGCTGAGGTGAAAAGATCTCCTGAACCCAGCAGGTCAAGGCTGCGCTAGCCATAAGCTTACCACAGCACACCAGTCTGAGCAACAGAGTGAGACTTCAACTCAAAAGTAAAAATAAAAAAACTCTACTTAAACTGAACCTTACACACAAAACCTCAGAGGAATTCTATCTCAGTCTTACTACTCTACTACATATACACACAACTCTAATTGTTTTTTGTTATATTCATCTTTTTAATGTTAAATACCATAAAGATAGGTGCAAAACAGAAAACATATTTTGTAACCACCCTGCATTTAGCAAAATGACTCAGAAAACAGAGTATGAGCATAAACAATTTTATATGGTATGAGGAAAACATAGGCTTCCGGGAAATCACAATAACAAAGAGATAAAGCTGGCATGCAGCTATTAATAATAAGTGACTCTGTAAACAAGAGCATCCAACAACACTGAGAGAAATAATATAATTATTGAAGTAATTTGAACCACTCCCTAAAGACAGATGGTAATCATCATCAGTAATATCATGGCTCTAAAGGGATGAACAGTATTATGCCTAGATCATCATCTCTGGTTTGGAAACAGAAATTGCAGAAATTGAGTACAAAACATGGCATATATTAAGAATGACTGTTGAAAACCATTTCTCAAAGCTGGTAACAGAAGCTCAAACATAATTTTTAAATTCCCCTAACATAATTAGCACTTGTAATAATTCAGAAAAAGTTTCTGTATTCTTTTTGTTGTTGTTGTTGTTGTTTTGAGTTGGAGTCTCACTCTGTCACCCAGACTAGAGTGCAGTGGCTGCTCCCGGCCACCGCAGCCTCGACCTGCTGGGCTCTGGCGATCCTTCCGCCTCAGCCTTCCAAGCAGCTGGAACTACAGGCGCGTGCTACCACACCCGGCTAATTTTTTATTTATTGTAGAGATGAGGTCTCACCAAATTTCCCAGGCGAGTCTCGAACCCACAGGCTCAGGCAATCCACTCACCTCGGCCTCCCAAAGTGCTGGGATTACAGGCTGAGCCACCGAGCCCGGCCACTCTGTATTCTTAATAAGTTTTCACATAGTAAAATTTTATTTTTTTAATATAATTCTATGTGGATAATTTTTTAGCCTTGTGGTAATCAAGGAAATGCAAATTAAAACCACAATTAATATAATTTACTCCTATCAGGTAGATACAAATTTCAAAATCTGACAATACCAACTGTTGGTGAGGATGTGGAGCAACAGGATCGCTCTTGTTTAGTCAGTTAGAGTGTAAATTAGTTAATTTAGTACAATTATGGAAACTACTTAGTGATATCTGGTAGAGTTGAAGATATGTGTACGCTAAAAGTTAACATTTTCACTCCTAAGCATACCACCCTAGAGTCACATGCATGTACACAAAACATGAACAAAAATGTTCATTGCAACAATTTTCCTAACGGTTAAAATTTTCAAAATAATCTAAATGTCCTTCAACCAAAAAAAAAAAAAAGGAAAAATAGGTTGTGGTGCATTTATAGTGAAGCATGATACAGCAGTTAAAATGAATGAATTAGAATAGTGATTCTCACAGGGAGAAAGAATGATTTCACCATCAGTGGGACATTTTGCAATATCTGGAGCCATATTTGGTTGCCATAACTCAGAGTGGAGCAAGGGAGTACTACTGGCACATAGTGAGTAGAGGCCAGGGATGTAGGATACAGTTATCCTATAATGAACAATTGAATTACCTGCTCCTAAATGTCAATATCACTAAGGCTAAGAATCCCTGAAATAGAGCTACAGTAACAACAAGGAAAAATCCCATAAGCATAGTTGAGAAAAAAAATATTTCAGAAGGAAGTCAAATTGTCTCTGTTTGCAGATGGTGTGATCTTATTTACAAATGGTGTGATCTTATAGAAAACTCTAAAGAATCTACCAAAAGCCTGTTAGAATTAGTGACTTCAGTGAAGTCACAGAATAAAAAATCAACACATAAAAATAAGCAGTGTTTCTATATGCTATAACAAACTTTCTGAAAGAGTACTCAAGAAAATAATTCCAGCCAGGCAACAGTGGCTCATGTCTGTAATCCGAACATTTTGAAGGGCGGAGGTGAAAGGATTGCCAGAGCCCACAGGTTAGAGACCAGCCTCGACAACATGGCAAGACCTAGTCTCTACAATAAATAATCTTTTTTTAAAAGAAAAGTACTGGGTGTGGTGGCACATGCCTGTAGTTCCAGCTACTTGGAAGACTGAAGCAGAAGGACTGCCTGAGTCCAGCAGGTCAAGGCTGCAGTGGCCATGAACGTGCCATTACACTCCGGCATGGGAGATAGAGTGAGACTCCAACTCAAAAAAACAAAAAAAAAAAAAAGGAAAAAGAAAAGAAATCAATTACATTTACAATTGAAAAGATACCCAGAAATATGGCCAGGCTTGGTAGTTCAGCCAGTAATCCTAGCACTTTGGGAAGCCAAGATGAGTAGACTGCCTGAGCCTAAGGGTTCAAGACCAGCCTGAGGAATTTGGCGAGACTTCATCTCTACAATAAATAAAAAATTAGCTGGGCATGGTAGCACGCACCTGTAGCACCAGCTACTTGGAAGGCTGAGGCGGAAGGATCACCAGAGTCCAGCAGGTCGACGCTGAGGTGGCCGTGAGTGTGCCACTGCACTCCAGCCTGGGTGACGGAGTGAGACTCCGAGTCAAAAAAAAAAAAAAAAGATACCCAGAAATAAACCTAGGAGGTGAAAGATCTCTACATTAAAAACTATAAAACACTGACAAAAGATATTAAAGAAGACACAAGTGGAAAGGCAGCCCACATTCATGGAATCCCTATCAAAATACTAATGACATTCTTCACAGTAATAGAAAAAACAATCCTAAAATTTATCTGGCCACAAAAGACCTTGACTAGCCAAAGCAATCCTAAGCAAAAGGAACAAAGCTAGGCTGGGCTCTGTGGCTCAGCCTGTAATCCCAGCACTTTGGGAGGCCAAGGCAAGTGGATTGCCTGAGCTGGTGGGTTCAAGTCAGCCCGGGCAACTTGGCGAGACCTTGTCTACAATAAATCAAAAATTAGCCAGGCATGGTAGCCAGGGCCTGTAGTTCCAGGTACTTGGAAGGCTGAGGCGGAAGGATCACTGAAGCCCAGCAGGTCGATGCTGGGGTGGCTGTGAGTGTGCTACTGCACTCCAGCCTGGGCAACAGAGTGAGACTCCCACTCAAAAAATAAAAAAAAAATTTAAAAGAACAAAGCTAGAGGCATCACACCACCTGACTTCAAAACATGCTACAAGGCTAGCTGGGCGTGGTGGTTTATGCCTGTAATCCCAGCACTTTGGGAGGCAGAGGCGAGAGAATTGCCTGACTCCAGGGGTTCCAGATCAGGCTGGGCAACTTGGTAAGAACTTGTCTCTACAATAAATCACAAAATTAGTCAGGCATAGTGATACACGCCTGTGGTTCCAGTTACTTAAAAGACTGAGGCAGCCGGGCTCAGTGGCTCAGCCTGTAATCCCATGCCTTTGGGAGGCTGAGGTAAGTGGATTGCCTAAGCCCGTGGGTTCGAGACCCGCCTGGGCAACTTGGCAAGACCTCATCTATACAATAAATCAAAAATTAGCTGGGTGTGGTAGCGTGCGCCTGTAGTTCCAACTACTTGGAAGGCTGAGGCGGAAGGATCGCCGGCGCCCAGCAGGCGAGGCTGTGGTAGCCGGGAGCGGCCACTGCACTCCAGTCTGGATGACAGAGTGAGACTCCAACTCAAAAAAACCAAAACAAAAAAAGACTGAGGCAAAATGATCACCTGAGCCCAGCAGGTCAAGGCTGTGATGGCCATGAGCATGCCACTGCACTCTAGCCTGGGTGACAGAGTGAGACTCCTACACACATAAAAAAAGACATACTACAGGCTATAGTAACCAAACAGCATGGTATTGGCATAAAAACAGGCACATAGACTAATGAAACAGAATAGAGAGCCCAAAAATAAATTCATGCACCTACGTCCAACTGATTTTTGATAAAGGTGCCAAGAACACACACTGGGAAAAAGATAGTCTCTTCAATAAATGGTGCTGAAAAAATTAGACAGCCACATGCAGAAGAATGAGACTGGACCCCATATTAAAAAAATAACTCAAAATAGATTAAAGGCTTAAATATAAAACCTAAAACTATAAAACTACTAGAAGAAAACATAGGAGAAATGTTTTAACGACATTAGGCTGAGCAAGTATTTTTTTAATTTTTAAAAATTATTATGTATTTATGTAGAGATGAGGTCTTGCTATGTTGCTCAGGCTGGCCTCAAACTCCTGGGCTCAAGCAATCCTCCAGCCTCAGCCTCCCAAAGTGCTAGCATTCTAGGCGTGAGCCACCATGCCCAGTGGATTTTTTAAACAAGGCCTTAAAAAGCACAAATAACAAAAGCAATAGATAAATGGGATTACATAGGACTGAAAAGCTTTTGCACAGCAAAGGAAATCATTAACAAAGTGAAGAGACAACCTACAGGATGGGAGGAATTATTTGCAAGCTATATATCTGACAAAGGGTTAGTATCCAGAATATATAGAGAACTTAACAATAACAAAATAATCCAATTTTAAAATGGGCAAAAAACCTTAACAGACATTTCTCAAAATAAGACATACAACGGTCAACAGGTACATGAAAAAAGGTTCAACATCACTAATCATTAGGAAAATGCAAATTAAAACCACAATGAGATATCATCTCACCCCAGTTAGTTGGATGGAGCTGGAGATCATCATCCTAAGTGAACTGACTCATAAGCAGAAAACCAAACACCACATGTTCTCACTCATATGGAGGAGTAAAATGGTCACAAGATGGAAATAAATGACACCTGGGACACCAATAAGGGGGAAGGTAGAGAGGAGGGTTAAGGATCAGAAATTATCTACAGGGTACAATGTTCACTCTCTAGGGAATGAGCCACCTGAGACTCAATTCCCACCACTATACAATATGTGCATGTATACCTCCTGAATCTAAAATACAAATGGAATAAACAAATAAATAAATAAATATGTGGTATATACACATGGAATACTATTCAGTCATAAGACATAACAAAATTCTTCCATCTATGATAATATGAATGGGCCAGAAAGACATTATGTTAAGTGAAATAAGCCAGACACAAAGACAAATGCCACATGACCTCACTCGTGTAGAATTTTAAAAAAAAAAACAAAGTTGGTATCATAGAAGCAAAAGTAAAACAGTGGTTGCCAAAGACTAGGAAGGGGAGGATGGGAAGAGGCTGGTAAACGGGTACAAAGTGACAATTAGGAGGAATAAATTTTAGTGTTTTATTGCACAGTAGGGTGAGGATAGTTAACAGTAAGGTATAATATACCTCGGCATCTTCCTAACCAGAGAAGTGAAAGAACTAAGAAATCAAAGATAACACAAACAAATGGAAAAATATTCCATGCTCATGAATTGAAAGAATCAACATGGGTAAGATGTCCACTTTACCCAAGACAATCTACACATTTAATGCAATACTCATTAAATTACCAGCAGTATTCTTCTCAGACCTGGAAACGACAATACAGAAATTCAAATGGAAACATAAATGATCACAAACAGCCAAAACAATCCTCAGCAAAAGAAACAAAGTGGGAGGTATCACACTTACAGACTTTAAAATTTATTATAAGGCTACAATAATCAAAGCAGCCCGGTACTGGTACAAGAACAGGCATATAGACCAATGGAACAGGATAGAGATTCCAGAAGCAAAACCTCAATTTCTCAACCAACTCATCTTCAACAATGCCTCTACCACCAATGGCTGGGGAGAGGAGAACCTATTCAGTAAATGGTGCTGGGAAAACAGACTGACCACATGCAGAAGATTGAAACAGGACCCCTACCTATCACCATGCACAAAAATCAGCTCTAAATGGATCAAAGACCTAAACATAAAACCTCAAACTATAAGAACCTTAGAAAATGCAGTAGACACCCTTACGGAAATTGGAACTGGCAACCAATTCTTGATCAAACCCCCAAGTGGGACCTCATCAAACTGATAAGCTTCTGCAAAGCCAAAGAAACCATCAAGAAAGCAGGAAGACAGCCTACAGACTGGGAAAAAAATATTTCCCAACTGTATGTCTGACAAAGGCCTAACGTCTAGGATCTACAAGGAACTCAAACGTCGAAAAGAAAAAAACAAACGGCCCCATTACAAAGTGGGCAAAAGATGTGAATAGACACTTCTCAAAAGAAGACATACAAGGAGCCAACAGATACATGAAAAAATGCTCAGTCTCACTAATCATCAACTGCAAATTAAAACCACACTGAGATACCACCTAAGTCCAGTCAGGATGGCCATCATAAATAACTCAAAAAACACCAGATGCTGGAGAGGATGTGGGGAAAAGCAAACATTTCTACAGTGTTGGTGAGATGTAAACGAGTACAACCTCTGTGGAAAACAGTGTAGCAATTCCTAAAAGATCTAAAAATTGACCTTCCATAAGACCCAGCAGTTCCCATAATGGGAATATACCCGGAAGAACTCAAATCACTCTATGAAAAAGATACCTGCACACACATGCCTATTGTAGCATCATTCACAATAGCAAAAACATGCTGCCCATTGAGAGAAAACTGGATTTAAAAATGTGGTACATATACATGATGGAATATTACGCAGCCACAAAGAAGAACAAAATTATGAACTTTGCAGCAACTTGGATTAAGAGTCTATAATACTCAGTGTTCTATCACGGAAACAAAGAACTGAGTACCACATATTTTCACTCCTAAGAGGACCCTGAACAATTGTAATGCTATAAGAAAGGTATTGGCAGTAGCAGGAAACTGCCAGGGAAAGGAGGGGGGCACACTTCATCAGTAAGCATTCTTGATCTCAAACCAGGTGAAGTAGGGACCAGAGTGAGGCCCAAACTTTACCTGTACAATGACCATTTGTATACTTAACCTTGAATTGTACCCCAATCTTTAAAATAAAAAATAAAACAGTAAGATATTATGTATTACAAAATAGCTAGAAGGCTTTTGAAATTTCTCTTCACAAATAAACGATAAAGGTATGAGGTGACAGATATGCTAAAACCCTGATTTGATCATGATACAACATGTATGTATCAAAAAAGGTCAAATTATACCCCATAAAAATGTACAATTACAATGTGTCGATAAAAATAATTTTAAAAACAACTAGAGTTGTATCAACATAAGAATGCTTGAAACAGTGTTCTAAGAAAAATCTAATTGTGAAGTGACAGATTTTGATACCATCTATATACTTTTTTTTTTTCAGTTGGAGTTTCAGTCTGTTGCCCAGGCATACTCACGGCCACCATAGCCTCAACCTGCTGGGCTCAAGTGATCCTTCCTCCTCAGACTTCCAAGTAGCTGGAATTACAGGCCTGCACCACCACGCTCGGCTAATTTTTTGATTTATTATAGAGACAAGGTTTCACCAAGTTGCCCAGGCTGGTCTCGAACTCCCGGGCTCAGGCAATCCTCTCACCTTAGCTTCCCAAAGTGCTGGGATTATAGGCTGAGCCACCATACCTGACCATCTGTATACATTTTAAAGATATTTAAAACAAAATGAAACAATGTTCATGAATAAAAAATTAAATTAAATTAAATGTTAATATTATTTCCCAAAAAAGATACAAAAGTTTAAAACATAAAACTATATCATATAGTGTTTTTGTATGCACACATATGTAGTTGTGTTAGTCAAAATATAAAAACAGTCATAAGAATGATAAACTCCAAATTGAGGAGTCTGGGTAGGGGAGAAAGAGGTACAAGTGAAGAGGAGTACAAAGAGGAAATGAAGCTATATATGTAATGTTTAACTTCTTAGGCTGTATAGTAGACACACCAGTATGTTACAGGGCTCCCTATACTCTTTGTAAGCCTAAATTATTTCATTATAACAGTTTTTAAGCCAGCTCATTTTCATGGGGAACAAAGAAAGAAAAATATAGGAAATGTACAGAAATAAAAAGTTACTGAAATTGAAATTATTCAATAAGTGAGACCAATGATAAATGCAAACATATAAACAGCCCAAATCACCCATTTCTACTATACGAGGACTATAAAAACATGCCTGTTTTATTAATAAATATATGAATTTCTAGCTATACAAACAACATTGAACTAGCTGCCTTCAGGGTATTTATTATAATGTTTCCATATCAATGAAAATTTTTCTACCCCTTTGCTTTCATTTAAAATCACTACCAGGCTGGACATGGTGACTCACCTGCAATCCCAGCATTTTGGGAGGTGGAGGTAAGAGGCCAAGGGTTAGAGATCAGTCTGGGGTAACTTGATGAGACCTCATCTCTACCTTAAATCAAAAAATTAGCCAGGTGTGGTGGCACACACCTGTAGTCCCAGCTACTTGGGAGGATAAGGTAGAAGGATCACCTGAGCCCAGCAGGTCAAGGCTGTGGTTGCTATGAGCATGTCACTGCACTCCAGTCTGGGTGACAGAGTAAGACTCCAATTCAAAAAATAAAATTAAATTAAAATTAAATCACTACCACCTCTAAACTGAATAAAAAGGAAAAGCATTAACTTCTCTATTGTTTTAAATAGTGCATCTCTTTCATTTAAATTGTATAAGCCTTTAAAATGAAAATTAATCTTTTACTTAACCTGTTTTCTAAATATTGCCTAATTTCTTTTATCAGACAACTGTCATGATATAAACAGAAAACTGAGATTCCAGATGAAACAGCTGGAGTAAGCAAATGTATGTTTTAAAACATAATAGTTATTTTCACCACCAGGTGAGGTGGCTCACGCCTATAATCCCAGCACTTTGGGAGGCAGAGGCAAAAGGATTGCCTGAGTCCAAGAGTTCCAGACCAGCCTAGGTAACTTGGTGAGATTTTTGTCTCTACAATAAATCAAAAAATTAATCAGGCATGGTAGCACATGCCTGTGGTTCCAGCTACTTGGAAGGCTGAGGCAAAAGGATTGCCTGAGCCCAGCAGGTCGAGCCTATGGTGGCAGTGAGCGTGCCACTGCACTCTAGCCTGGGTGACAGTGAGACTCCAACTCAAAAAAAAAAAAAAAGTAAAGTCTATTGTTAGAAGCCTTGTGCTGATGTCAGGATAGAAAGATCCTTGCAATATAACAAAAAGTTCCAGAAATAGACATATGTGTCTATATAGGAGTTTAATATATGATGAGGGCAGCATTTCAAATTACTGGGTAAATCAAGAAGTGGTGTTGGGATAATATGCTAACCATTTAAAATGAATATTTTTAGATACCATCTTACATCTTACACAAAAATTAATTCTAACCAAGTTAAAGAGCAAAATGGAAAAAACATGTTAGGAAGCCTGACGTGGTGGCTCACACCTGTAATCCCAGCACTTTGGGAGGTGGACGCAAGAGGATTGCCTGAGTCCCGGGTTTCGGGACCAGTCTGGGCAATTTGGCAAGACCTCATCCCTACGATAAATCAAAAAAATTAGCTGGATGTGGTGGCGCAAGTCTGTATTTCCAGCTACTTGGAAGGCCGGGGGAGAAGGATCACCTGAGCACAGCAGGTCAAGACGATGGTGGCCGTTGAGTGTGCCACTGCCCTCCAGCCTGGATGACAGAGTGAGACTCTGACAAAAAAAAAAAAAGAACATGTTAGGAAGATTTAAAAAGTGAATATTAATTAACAACAACAAACTTGGAGTAGGAAAGACTTTCTAAGCATAAGTCAAAAACCATAAAAGAAAAGATCTTAAATTTTAATTATATGAAATTTAAAAATTTTGTGTGGCAAAGAAAACACCATGTAAACAAACTGCAAAAACATATGCATGAAATTTTCTCTCACTAATCATCAGGGAGATGCAAATCAAAACCACACTGAGATACGACCTAACTCCAGTCAGAATGGCAATTATCAATAACTCAAAAAATAACAGTTGCTGGAAAGGGTGTGGTGAAAAGGGAACACTTCTACACTGTTGGTGGGAGTGCAAACTAGTGCAACTTCTGTGGAAAACAGTATGGCAATTCCTAAAAGCTCTAAATATTGACCCCCCATATGACCCTGCAATCCCCCTACTGGGAATATACCCTGAAGAACTCAAATCACTCTACAAAAAAGATACCTGCACACATATGTTTATCGCAGCATTGTTCACAATAGCAAGAACCTGGAAGCAACCATGCTGTCCATCAAAAGAGGACTGGATTTTTAAAAATGTGGTACATATACATGATGGAATACTACGCAGCTATAAAAAAGAATAAAATCATGAATTTTGCAGCAACCTGGATGGAACTAAAGTCTATAATACTGAGTGACCTCTCACAGAAACAAAGATCTGAGTATCACATGTTCTCACTCATATGGTGGACCTTGAACATCCAACGCAATACTATAAGAAAATGACTGACAGTGGTGGGAAACTATGGGGGGGAGGGGAAGGGAGATGGGATTAACAGTAGTAAATATCTGTCTGGGGATGGGGAGACACCTCTTATCAACAAGGGTGCCTGAACGAAGCATATTTGTATACCTAACCCTTAACTGTACCCCACAATATCTTAATAAAAAATATTGATTTAAAAAAAAAAGAAATTTTCTTTGGGAGCAGTAAAAATTTTCTGAAATTAGGCAGTGGTGACGGTTGTACAAGTCTGTGAATACACTAAAAAATCACTTAATTTAATACTTTAAAAGAGTTAATTTTATAGTATGTAAATTATATCTAAAAATATATGTCAGACAATTGACAAAACAGGAAATCCAAAATGACAATAAACACATAAAAAGTTATTCCATCTTACTAACAACTTTTAAAATGTAAATTAAAATAGCTAAGATACATTATGGTCCCCCTTCCACTAGATTGTTAAAATGTGTCTAATACTATGTGGCTTAAAACAGAAAAAACTAGAAACAAAAATTCTTACAATAGGGCACTAAACCTTACTGCATCATACTGTAACAGACAGTTGTTATATTTTTGGCTACCCAACATCCAAACACACATCCCATATTAAGAAACCTCCGCCCCCATGAGCAACTTGAAGTAGGCAGTAGGACCCTGGCTCCCATTATTTGGACCCTAACCAAAGTGTGTGTGTTACAGGGGAAGGGAGGAAATAGATATTCCCTTTCCCTGTACCCTTGCAGCTGAGATACTACTAAGTGATTCTAGACTCGGCTAATCAGATGCTTCTGCCCAGGATTTTGAATCATGGGAAAGTGACAAAAGTATACAGGGACAAATCAAGAGAATTCACGGCACAGGCAGCAGCACGGTCAAGATGCCAGCAGTAGCAGTGGCAAAAGTCCTGAGAAAGCCAGTGACAGTGAAGAGGCCTTCTCTAGATTGTTCCTGGGGCACAACCTTGGCCTGTTTTAGCTTCAGTGGGTCCCTACTCATTTCCCAAGCCTGGTTAACCATCCTTCATGTTGTCTCTATAAGCAATCTAATCACCTACCAATAAATTCCTCTTCTGGTTAACTGAGTCCAAACTACCTTGCAAACAAAAATTCAGCCTAATGCATATATAACCATATGGCCATTAAAACCAATCACATAGATATCTATTTTCAGAGAAGAAAAATGCTCAGGATATATTGAGAAAAAACAAATTTCACTCTGCAAAAATTTCTAACAACCTCCAACATGTTAACTGAGAGTCTCTTTTCTATCACTTAAATATTCAGATGTCAACAGCATGCTTACTACTTGTGGCTGGTACTTAGATGCACACTCCTTGTTTCCACCAATAGAATTGTTGGCATGCTAAGATTCAGCTGTGTTTGTTCCCAAGCTCTTTATGTCTACTGAACTTCTTAATCATGGGATTTAATTAAATATTATGCAAATTGATGAAATAAGAACATAAAAGAGAGTTGCTGTTCCTATGGGAAAAAAGTTGAACACTTTAGAAATGATCAATAAGGTGATTAGCAAAGTTACTGCTAAAATAGTTGTACATAAAGCAACTTTAGGATATTGAGGGATAATCATAAAAATCTAAAAACAATTCTGATCTCTTAAGTTTGTTCTCTATATTAATGAAACCAAATTAGAAACTGAAAACCTGAAATAAAGTAATATAGGTGTGGTTTATACAAGGAAGAAAAGGAAGAATTCCAAAGGACCCATACACAAATAAAATACCGTGGCCCTACACATAAATACTGAAGAAAAAATGAAAATATGTTTTAGGATTTTAAAAATGACTAGGCTATAGATACACAATTTTTATAATTCCCCTCTTCAACTGACCAATCCCTGGAAGACTAAGAAAGCTTCCATAATGTTTTTATCATCTATGAGGAAAGACTCTGGACTATACACTACAGAACAAAAAGGAAAAAAGCGTGACTTCCATTCTGTCTTCTGTACATCATTGCGTTTCCCCCAATGTTTGCCCTATAAAATCATGAAATACAATGTCCTATTTTAAATGGATATGTCCAATAGGTTTGGGTGCAATTCTTTAAGGTTTTTTTAAATATAACTTTTTGGTGGTTTCTCTTGCCCACGCTAGCTTTGGCATGTCTCTCCTTCCTCTCTTCTTTCTCTAATACATTTTGTTTTAAAATTTCAAATATATATATTTTTTCTTTTTCAGCTGCTTCCACAACACAGAATAAGTTGCTGCCATTCAGAATACTCAAGGGAAGCAAGAGATGATCTTCTTCACAGTTTTTTACATATATATAAATTTTTTATTTTAAATATGTGGGGTACAATTCAGGGTTAGGAATACAAATATTCACTATGCAGGTACCCTTGTTGATAAGGTGCGCCCCCCTCCAATCCCTTGATAGTTTCCCACTATTGCCAATCCCTTTCTTATAGTATTACTGTAGTTGTTCAAAGTCCGCTTATGAGTGAGAACAAGTAATACTTGGTTCTTTGTTTCTGTGATTCTGTGATAGATCACTCAGTATTATAGCCTCTTAGTCCATCCAAGTTGCTATGAAGTTCATAATTTTGTCCTTCTTTATGGTTGTATAATACTCCATCGTGTATATGTACCACATTGTTTTTATCCAGTCCTCTTTCATTGGGCAACACAGTTGGTTTCACATTTTTGCTATTGTGAATAATGCTGTAATACACATGTATGTGTAGGTATCTTTTTCATAGAGCGATTTGAATTCCTCCGGGTATATTCCCAGTAGGGGAATTATGGGGTCATATGGGAGGTTGATTTTTAGGTCATTTAGGAATCATCACACTGTTTTCCACAGAGGCTATACTAGTTTACATTCCCACCAACACCATACAAGTGTTCCCTTGTCACCACATCCTCTCTACCATCTGTTGTTTTTTGAGTTATTGATGATGGTCATCCTGACTGGAGTTAGGCAGTATCACAGTGTGGTTTTAATTTGCATTTCTTTGATGACTAGTAAGGCTGAGCATCTTTTCATGTATCTGTTGGCTGTTCATGTCTTCTTTTGAGAAGTGTCTATCCATATCTTTCACCCACTTTGTAATGGGGCTGTTTGTTTTTTTCTTTTCGGCACGTTTGAGTTCCTTGTAGATCCTAGATTTAGGCCTTTGTCAGGCATATAGTTGGCAAATATTTTTTTCCAGTTTATAGGCTGTCTCCCCATTCCAACAGTTTCTTTGGCTTCACAGAAGCTTGACAGTGTGATGAGGTACCACTTGTCCATCTTATCCTTTATGGCATGGGCACTTGGGGCTTTGATCAAGAATTGGTTGCCAGTTCCTATTTCCATAAAAGTGTCTCCTGGATTTTCTAAGGGTTTATAGTTTGAGGTTTTACTTTTAGGTCTTTGATCCATTTAAAGTTGATTTTTGTGTATGGTGATAGGTAGGGGTCTTATTTTAATCTTCTGCATGTAATCAGCCAGTTTTCCCATCACTATTTACTGAACAGGTTCTCCTCTCCCCAGTGGTTGGCAGGGAGGCTTTGACGAAGATGAGAAATTGAGGTTTTGCTTCAGGAATCTCTATCCTATTCCATTGGTCTATATGCCTGTTCTTGCACCAATACCAGGCTGTTTTGATTATTGTCGCCTTATAATAAAGCTTAAAGTCTGGGAGTGTGATACCTCACACTTTGTTTTGTTTTTGTTTTTGTTTTTGCTGAGGATTGTTTTGGCTATTTGTGGTCGTTTATGTTTCCATATGAATTCCTGTATTGTCGTTTCCAGGTCTGAGAAGAATGCTCCTGGTAATTTAATGGGCATTGTGTTAAATCAGTAGAGATTGCCTTGGGTAGAATGGACTTCTTAACACTGTTGATTCTTCCAGTTCATGAGTATGAAATATGTTTCCATTTGTTTGTGTCATCTTTGATTTCTTTGAGCAGTGTTTTGTAGTTTTTGTTGTAAAAGTCTTTGACTTTTCTGGTTCAAAGATGTCAAGATATTTCTGCTCTTTTTGTGTGTGTGTGTGTGTGTGTGTGTCTATTGTGAATGGGATTGTGCTTTTTATTTGGGCTTCTATTTATTTACTGTTGATGTATAGGAATATGACTGACTTTTGCACACTTATTTTATACCCTGAGACTTTACCAAAGTCCTTTATTAGTGCAAGGAAGTTTTTGACAGATTCTCTTGGGTTTTCAAGGTGTAGAATCATGTCATCTACAAAGAGGGATCACATTCAGTTTTTTACGACATTTGTTCTTTCTCTAAAAAGATGTATGCACTATAGCAAAATGTGTATTTCTGAGAAAGGCAGATACTTTTTATTGTGGTAAAATACACACAACATAAAATTACTATTTTAACCTTTTTTTTTTTTGAGTTGGAGTCTCACTCTGTTGCCCAGACTGGAGTACAGTGACATGCTCACAGCCACTGTAGCCTCAAACTGCTGGCCTCAAGCAATCCTTCCACTTCAGCCCTCCAAGTAGCTGGAACTACAGGCATGCAACACCACGTCCAAATAATTTTTTTGATTTATTGTAAATATGAGGTCTCGTCATGTTGCCCCGGCTGGTCTCGAACCCATGGGATAGGCTATCCTCTCACCTCAGCCTCCCAAAGTGCTGGGATTACAGGCATGAGCCACTGCACCTGGTTCATTTTAACCATTTTTAAATGTACAGTTTACTATATTAAATACATGCACATTGTTGTGCAACCATCACCACCATCCATCTCCAGAACTTTATCATCTCAAACTCAAACTCTGTGCCCATTCCCTCTTTCCCCAGTCCCTGGTAACCACTGTTCTACTTTACATCTTTATGAATGACTACTCTAGGTACCTCATATAAGTAGACTCATTTGTGGCTGGCTTATGTCATTTAGCATAATGTCCTCAAGGTTCATCCATATAGTATCATGTGTCTGAATTTAATACCTTTGTAAGCCTGAATAATACTCCACTGCATGACTATACCACATTGTGTTTATCCATTCATCATCTATCAATGGACTCTTAGGCTGCTTCCACCTTTGGACTATTGGGAATAATGTTGCAATGAACATTGGTATACAAATATCTATTCAAGTCCCTGCTTTGAACTATTTGGGGTATATATCCAGAAGAGGAATTGCTAGTTCATGTGGTAATTCTATATTTAATTTTTTAGGAACTACCATACTGTTTTCCACCATGACTGATCCATTTTACATTTCACCAGCAACACATAAGGGTCCTCATTTTCTCCACATCCTCACCAACACTCAATATTTTTTGTTTTTTTTTTAATTAATAGCCATCCTAGTAGATATGAAGTAGTAACACACTTTTTTTTTTTTTGAGTTGGAGTCTCACTCTGTCACCCAGACTGGAGTGCAGTGGCCGCTCCTGGCCACTGAAGCGGCCACTGCAGCCTCGACCTGCTGGGCTCCGGCGATCATTCCACCTCAGCCTTCCAAGTAGCTGGAACTACAGGCGCGTGCTACCACGCCCAGCTAATTTTTGACTTACTGTAGAGATGAGGTCTCTCCAAGTTGCCCAGGCGGGTCTCGAACCCGCGGGCTCAGGCAATCCACTCACCTCAGCCACCCAAAGCGCTGTGATTACAGGCTGAGCCACCGAGCCCGGCTTCACACTTCTTTTTTATACCTCAGAAATTTCAATGAAGAACTGGAGGATCAAAACTAAAATATACAATAAATGGAAAGATATAACCCTTCGTTATCAGTCATTTCCTGGGTATTTTATTTTATTTATAATTAGTCTTAAAATTTTTTCTGATAATTTCCACTCTATTCTGATTTTCTGGCAAGAATTGGTTATAATATACATTTAAATGTGAGATACTTAGCTCTGAAGTCTTTTTCATGAATAATTAACTTAATAGGTTAATATAATAACCTAGAATGAGTTCAAAGGGATCAGGATAAAAAATTTAACAACTGGTCATGAGTGGTTGTTCTTAGCTCATCAAGTGTTTATCTTTAGAGTGAACATAAAAAAGGAAATGTGTATTTCCTTTACACCTGGTCTTCAGAAACCTATTTAAACACATTTCTCTTCCTCCTAAAAGTAGTAAGAGTATACTAAAGAGGTAGATACAATATTATACTTTCAGCACTATAAATCAATAGCCAAGTAATAATGAAGCAATACTGGCCACAATTATTACAACAAAGTAAACTGACTAGTTAAGATAAGACAATATCTAGAATCTAGGAACATATTATTATTTTGTTGTATAAATTTAGGGGATACAAGTAAAATTTTGTTACATGAATAGATAGTGGAGTGGTGAAGTCAGGGCTTTTAGGGTATCCATCACCTGAATAATGTACATTGTCCTCATTAAGTAATTTCTCATCATCTACCCCACCCTCACTGCTTTACACTTCTGAATCTCCACTGTATATCATTAGGAACATATTATTCTACCATCCTGAACAACTTGCTTGCTATATCTACTTTAGAAAATAAAGGAGGAACTGAACTATCATTAGGAAATTATTTATCCAAATATTTGCCTTCAACCCACCTAAGCATTTATAATAAATGTCTCCCATGAGAATTAAATGGTTAATAATACATTTCAGACCAATGAAACTGCATGGAATCTCAGGAAAACTTAAGTAGGAAACTATGTATATTATTTGCTAAGCAAATAGATATATAAACAGCACCTAGCTCTAGTTATTGGGAAGTAAGTGTTACTCATATAAGTATTATTACTATACAGTAAAAAGGCAGGGATTAATGGCATGAGCCCAAGTCACATATGCTTAGCCAAACATATGCCCTGAAAATAATCACTTTTTTGCTTCTCCACAGGGACTCCCAACTAATGGCAGAAAACAAGGAAGACAGCAGCACAGACATAGGCCTCTACATTTTTCACTCTTACTGAGACGAAAATCATCTATTTCAAACCTTCCAAATCTGAATTAAGAGAGAAAGCCAAATTGGAAGGATAGAGAGAGCAAGAGAAACAGAAAGCATGCGCCAAAGCAGTTGTTTAATAAATGTTCTTTCTGTTGGATTGAAGGTATTAAAGTGGATAAATAACCTTTGAATTTTCCTGAGAGAAGGGAAAGCTGAAAGGGGAAAAGTGATTTCTTCTTAGTCAGAAGTCCAGATGTGGCGAAAAACTACTAACATGTGAGATCTTTGTTAGATACTCTTTACTTTTCTCTTGACTGCAAGATGAAAATCAATAGAGTCAAGTTCTTGTCAGGTTTTGGTATAAGGTTACACTGACTCCATAAAAAGAACTGGGAAATGTTCACTATTTTTCAGTCCTCTAGAAAATTTTGGTGTTCTTTACTAAATGGAAGAATTCACCAGGCAATCCATTTGGGCCTCCAGTTTTCTTAGTGGGAAGATTATTCTGAGTTACTGAGAAACATGTATTAAAATCTCTAACTATGATTGTGAACCTACTTCCTCTTTCAGTTCTGCCAAATTGTGTTTCATATATTCTTAAGCTACACTGACAGGTGCACAGAAATTTAGGAATATTTTTAGTCTGTTGACTTAACCTTTTTATCAGCAGAAGTGTTCCCCTCTCTAGTAATACTTCTTGACTTAAAGTCTACTTTGTCTGACAATAGTATGGTCACATCAATTATCTTTTGGATAGTATTTCGATAATACACGTGTTATTTCCATAATATATTTTGTTATACTTTTCCTTTAGACCTTTCTGTGACCTTTGCATAGAAAGTGTGTCTCTTGCAAACAGTATTTAGTTGTTTGCTTTTTTAAATTTTACAAGCTCTGCTCTGAACTGTATTATTTGGTCCACTTGCAGCTAATGAAATTACTGATATTTCTGGGTTTATAACTATCATCTTGCTATCTGTTTTTTATTTGTCCCAAGTGTTGCTTGATCCTTTTTTCTCCATTCTTGCCTTCTTTCAGATTAGTAAAATATTTTTCTTTATTCCCTTTTAGCCATGTAATAGCTTGCTAGTTACATTTTTAGAAGTTTATTCTTTTAGTACCCTAGTGATCTTTATTTTTTATTTTTTATTTTTTTTGAGTTGGAGTCTCACTGTCACCCAGACTGGAGTGCAGTGGCCGCTCCCAGCCACCGCAGCCTTGCCTGCTGGGCTCCGGCGATCCTTCTGCCTCAGCCCTCCAAGTAACTGGTATTACAGGCATGCGCTACCATGCCCGGCTGATTTTTTGATTTATTGTAGAGATGAGGTCTCGCTGCCCAGGCGGGTCTGGAACCCGCGGACTCAGGCAATCCACTCACCTCAGCCTCCTAAAGGCGCGGGATTACAGGCTGAGACACCGAGCCCAGCTAACCCTAGTGATCTTAACATGCCTCCTAGACATATTATAGTCTACCTTTAATTACCTCTGTTTGGACAATGCAAAGACTTTAAAACATGTTAACTCTATTTAACATGTTTTATATTGCTGCTGTAACAAATAACCACAAATACAAATGTATTGTCTTATAATTCTGGAGGACAGTAGTCCAAAATGGATCTTACCAGGTAAACTGAGGTGAAGGAAGCAAAGTCAACCTTAACTCAATGATCAATATTAGTATCATTAAAAGTGGAACAACAAGGCATCACATGCCTCCTATACATCACCTATGAAGTATTCTTACCAAAAATATTTAATTGTACCTAATGAAGCCTTTACAGTTACCTTTCAACTTACAGGAAATAACAGAAACTAAAGGATTTCATCTTGCAGTCAAGGGAAAAGTAAAAAAATTAAAATTGAAGGTATCGGCAGGGATGTGTTCCTTTCTGGAGGCTCTAGGGGAGAATCCATCTTCTTGATTTATCCTGCTGCTAGAGGATGGTGGCATTCCTTGGATTGTGGCCTCCACAACTGCATCACTTCAACCTCTGTTTCCATCCTCACATCTCCTCTCCTGACTCTCTTGTGGTTGTCTTTTACTATAAGGTCCTTCCTTGTAACCATATAAGGCCCGCCTAAATAATCCAGGATATTTTCTCCAGTTCAAAACCTTTAAATTAATTACAACTTCAGTGTTCCTTTTGTCATGTAAAGTATTCACAGGTCCCAGGGATTAAGACATAAAAATCATTGGGGGGGGCATTATTCTGTGTACCATACCCCTCCTACATTTTGTGTTAGTACTATAGTACTATCACATATTTTAATTCAACACGTTTACAAAAATTTCAGAAAGGAAGTCTCTACCTTACAGAAGGATGCCAAATAAGTGAAGAAACAATAATGAAATGAGAAAAATCACCATTTGGCAAACCTCACAGTAATAACTGGTTGAGGAAAAAAATCATTGATACATTTTAAAACTGGTGAAAAAAGTTTGATGAGAAAGGATATTTAAATAATATCAAAGTATCACCCCCACAAAATACTTACTAATTGCCATAAATATAAAATACTCAATAATTAACTTTACAGTAAAAAAACTTTTAAGCAAATGACACAAATTACCACAATTATGACAATTTCGCCCTGCTAACTCTATTCAAAAGAAAGCTGAAAGACTGTATTAATACTTAAGTAGATTTCAGTGCAAAGAATATAAGCAGGGGAAAAGATCAGCATTTTATAATAATACAGGATCCAATTAATGTAAAGAACATAACAGTCCTAAATGCATGTGCAGCTAATAACAGAACTTCAAAATTTATGAAGCAAAATGTAAAAGAATTGCAGGGGGGAAATAGGAAAAAAAAGAATTGGTAGGACATTTCAATTCTCTCATCGATTAGCAGAACAACAGTGGGAAGTCTGACAATTAAGTTCATGAACTCATGCTAAGAAAAGTGCTATATACCTCATTGCTAAATATCACTATGGTCACCTTCAAAGTACTCCTCTGGTGCATTATCATGATGCACGAGTTCCTTCGAGACCATTTTTACAAACACTTTTCTCAAACCAACATTTTCAGTTAAGATTTTCCTGTTTATCGATGTTTATTTGGTCTGCTATACTTCTCACAGTCAGCCAACGATTTTGACACACAATTCGATGAACTTTTGCAATATTTTTGTCAGTTCTGCTCATTAATAGCCATCCTGACCTCTCTTCATCAGTGATGCTTTCTCTACCCTCAGAAGAATGTTCAATCCATTTATACACTGCCATTTCCTTTATGGCATTATCTCCATAAAATTGGACTAACATGTCCCTGATACTCTTGCCAAGTTTTTTTTGTTTTGTTTTGTTTTGTTTTTGAGTCAGAGTCTCACTCTGTCACCCAGTCTGGAGTGCAGTGGTACACTCATGGCAACCATAGCCTCAACCTGCTGGGCTCAGGTGATCCTTCCACCTCAACTTTCCAAGTAGCTGGAAATACAGGCATGCACCACCACACCTGGCTTTTTTTTTTTTTGGAGGGACAAGGTCTCGCCATGTTGCTCAGGCTGGTCTCGAACCACCCCTGAGCTCAGATAATCCTCTTGCCTTTGCCTCCCAAAGTGCTGGGATCACAAGCATGAGCCACCACAACTGGCTACTCTTGCCAAGTTTAACAAGAAGTTTAATATTTGTTCATTGCTCTAATTCAAGCTCCAACATTATTGCAACAGCACACAAAACATGCAACAACAATAATGAACGCCACTCGGCAAGACACCACCACATGTTGACTCGAACACAACTGTGAGAAACTGATAGACCAAGATTATGAAACCTTACCAAGTTGTTTGTACAGTGCTACCAACGTAAGTGCACAGTGGCACGTTTGTGAACTTAATTGTCAGACTACATGGTATCTACAGCAAGGAGATGACAGACTTTATTTTTCAAAACTATCAATCAATTTCA
The DNA here is from genome assembly GCF_000164805.1 of Carlito syrichta. Taxonomy (NCBI): domain Eukaryota; kingdom Metazoa; phylum Chordata; class Mammalia; order Primates; family Tarsiidae; genus Carlito; species Carlito syrichta. The sequence goes on from NW_007258857.1 coordinate 183,143, forward strand.
CCTGATTGACATTCACAGACTACTCTAAGAGCAAGTTCTTCTCAAATGCAGATGGAATATTAACCAAAATAGACCAAATTATGGGCCATAAAATGAGTATCACTAAATTCAAAAAGATTAATGTCAACAAAGTATATTCTCTGACTACAATGGAATTAAATTTGAAGTAAAAAACCAGAAAGATCTCTAGAAAATCTCTAAATATTTGGAAACTACACACTTCTATATAAACCATGGGTCAAAGAAGAAATCAAAAAGTAAATTAGAAAGTATTTTTAAGCTGGGTTTGGTGGCTCAGCCTGTAAGCCCGCGCCTTTGGGAGGCCGAGGTGAGTGGATTGCCTGAGCCCGCGAGTTCGAGACCCGCCTGGGCAGCCTGGTGAGACCTCATCTCTGCAATAAATAAAAAATTAGCTGGGCGTGGTAGCGCGCACCTGTAGTTCCAGCTACTTGGAAGGCTGAGGCGGGGGATTGCCAGAGTCCAGCAGGTCGAGGCTGCGGTGGTCGGGAGCCACCACTCCACTCCAGTCTGGGCAACTGAGTGAGACTCCAACTCAGAAAAAAACAAACCAAAAAAAAGCCTATTCTTCCAGATAATTATGACTGGGCTCGGTGGCTCAGCCTGTAATCCCAGCGCTTTGGGAGGCCGAGGTGAATGGATTGCCTGAGCTCGAGAGTTCAAGATCCACCTGGGCAACTTAGCGAAACCTCATCTCTACAATAAATCAAAAAAATGAGCCGGGTGTGATAGCGCACGCCTATAGTTCCAGCTACTTGGAAGGCTGAGGTGGAAGGATCACTGGAGCCCAGCAGGTCGAGGTTGCGGTGACCAGGAGCGGCTACTGCACTCCAGTCTGGGTGACAGAGTGAGACTCCAACTCAAAAAAAAAAAAAAAAGGAATTTACCTAGGGATGCAAGGTTGATTCAACATATAAAAATCAGACAAGGTAGTATACCTTATTAATTAGAATAAAGGACAAAAACACATGAGTTTCTCACTCTGATAAAAAGCATTTATGAAAACCCACAATACCAGTTGTGGTGGTGTACACCTGTAATTTCAGCTACTTGAGAGGCTAAGGCAGGAGGATTGCTTAAATCCTTGAGTTTGAGTCCAGCCTGAGCAACATAGCAAGACTCTGTCTCTAAAATAAACAAATAAACAGAAAAGGAGAAGAAAAACCCACAACCAATATCTCTAAGATGAGGACCAAGACAAGGATGCCCATTCTCACCACTTCTATTCAACATGGTACTAGAAGTCCTAACCGGAACAATTGGACAAAAATAAATAAATAAACAAACAAGTAAATAAAGAAATAAGAAATAAAAGGCATTCAAATTGGAAAGAAGAGGTAAAATGATGTCTGTTTGCAGATGACATGATCTTGCATGCAGAAAACTATAGGCCAAGCACAATGGCTCATGCCTATAATCTCAGTACCTTGGGAGGCTGAGGTGGGAAGACTGTTTAGCCCAGGAGTTCAAGACTAGCCTAGGTAAGATAGCAAGACCTCATCTCTATTTTTTTAAAAAATTAGCTGGGGCCAGGCACCATGGCTCACACCTATAATCCCAACACTTTGGGAGGGTAAAGTGGGAGGATCATTTGAGGCCAGGAGTTCAAGGCCAGCCTATGCAACATAGTGAGATCCTGTCTCTACAAAAAAAACTCAAAAAATTAGCTGGAGGATTGCTTGAATCGTGGAGTTTGAGTCCAGCCTGAGCAACATATCAAGATTCTGTTGCAGCTGTAGTCCCAGCTACTCAGGAGAAAGAGGTAGGAGAATCACTTGATCCCAGGAGTTCAAGGCTGCAGTGAGCCATGATTGTGCCACTGCATTACAGCCTGGACAACAAAATGAAACTCTGACTCAAAAAATAATAATAATAATTTATTGTGCATGTTAGCACACACCTGTAGCCCCAGCCACTTGGGAGGCTGAGGCGGAAGGATCATCTGAGCCCAGGAGGTTGAGGTTGCAGTGAGCCATGATCATGCCACTGCACTCCAGCCTGGGCAACAGAGTGAGACCTCAACTTAAAACAAAACTTAACTAAACTAACTACAAAAATACTTATACAGATGTGTAAGACTATAGGTATAATGAAATTTAAAATAGTTAAAATTTGGAGACTCTCTAAATGCTTATCAATAAGGAAATAGATAAATCCTGCTACATTCATACTATAGAATACCACAGCCGTCAAGGACAGTGACCTAAATCTGCCTTTACTGACATGGACAAATATTCATGAATAGAAAAGGGTCTAGAAGAATATCACCTATTAATAATGATTACCCTTTGAGGGTATGACTCTCTTTTTACTTATATACTTCTGTTATTACTATAGTTTCATTAAAATAAGCATGTGTAGCTTTTTTATGTTTTCATGTATTACTTTATTATTCAGAAAAAAATAATAATAAAGAAAATGCTGAAATTGGCCAAACATTTTCTTTGCCTAAATTGGACACATTTATTTTCTTCTAGAGCTTTAGACATTTGCAGAAAGCTTTTTCCAAACCCAGGAGGAAGCAGGTCACATGCAATTCCTGTTTAAAAACAGAAACAAAAGCAAAGGTTAAGAGTAACAAAGAAAGAGGAGGTTGCAGAAAATAACGGAAGTGGAAAAAATAGTAAGAGTGGGCTGATAGAAAACATACCAGAAAAGGAATTCTTTTAGTGCTGGGTACTAAAATAATGAGCAGTATGTGATTCTTTAATCATTAAATTTGTAAGATTCTTTTATCTTAAATCTCTAAGAGAATAAAAAAAAAAAACCCAAAAACCCTGAGATACAGTTTTTGCTCAATCACAGAAGAATTTAAAATGAGCAGCAGCAAGAAGTTCCACTACAATTTGTTTTAAAACCTAGAAAAATCCAACTGTGATCAGAAAACAATACTCTCAGAGACAGAGGAACAAACCAGTTCCTAAACTGGTTGAGAATCCTCAGGATAACAAGGAAAGCACACGGCGTGTCCTATTCTGACTTTGGGGATGGGTTTGGACAAAGGAATTTGTAACATTTCTACAACCAAATTGAATTCAGTCTTCTCCTACAAAACTAGTAATATATAAAGTATATGAAATTAGGAATAAGACATAGATAAGTTATATTAAAACCCCATGAATGAGCAATTACAGAGGTCTATATGTTAAACGAAGATTTTGCCATTAGAAAATAATATGATGGTTTGGAATTGAGAGAGTGTTCTTTTTTAGACTCAATTCAACAACAGCAAACACCAATAAATCTATCTTGAGCAAAACAACTTTAGAGATCATACTGCCCTGATAACTAAGACATTACGGTCATTTCAATCTGCTTAAAAATAGTAAAACTGAGAGAACACCTTTCTGATCATTTTTTCTATTCAAAAGGCTCAAAGACTTAGAGCTCTGCCTTGTCACATCATTTCCATCTGAGACCTATGAGTTCACATTGTTTCCACAAATTATGCTAGTGCAATATACTTTTATACTGATAAGCAAAGAAATATAGTGTTTTTATTTTTTATTCTCAAAACCTTTAAAGTATCCAATATAGAGCCAGGCTCGGTGGCTCAGCCTGTAATCCTGCGCTTTGGGAGGCTGAGGTGAGTGGATTACCTGAGCCCACGGGTTCGAGACCCAC
>NW_007258857.1:186865-212258 GCF_000164805.1 Carlito syrichta
GGAGCGGCCACTGCACTCCAGTCTGGGTGACAGTGAGACTCCAACTCAAAAAAAAAAGTAACCAATATAAAGCTATCTTATATTTATATTATATAGCATGTGATGTTATAATAGTTCTCAGAAACATGATTTACAGAGATTTGAAGGCAACTGGGAAAAAAGTGAGAATTCATTCCTGAATTGCATTCTAAAGATTAAAATGAAAAAATTATTATTCCCAGTGCATTTCCGAGCCTCTGTAATACCTAGCTCCCCTCTTTTTTTTCTCTTTACACACATGGGATGTTTTCAGGCACCTGGCTTAAAAAAAATTTTTTTTTATAAAAAAAACCACATAGACCTCTACAACAGAAAGAAAGAAAGAGAAAGAGAGAGAGTTAGAGTGAGAGAGAAAGAGAAAGAGAAAAGGAAAGAAAAATGAAAAGAAAAGCTCAAGTCATTATCCTAACTGAATTAACTCAGAAACAGAAAACCAAACACCACATGTTCTCACTTGTATGTGGCAGCTAAATGAACATAAAGATGGAAATAACAGACACTGGGACACCAAAAGAGGGGGATACTTAGCAAGGGTTTAGATACTACCTATTGGATACAATGTTCACTGTTTGGGGAAGCCCAATCCCCACTAGGACACAATTTGCCCATGTAACAAACATGCATTTGTACCCCCGAATCTAAAATTTTAAAATGTAAATAAGAAAAGATATCTGAAACAAATACAGTAAAATCTTCCTAGTTGGAAAAAAAGAATAGAAAATAAAAGAAAGAGAGGGAGGGAAAGACAGTGGGGGGGGGAGAATAGGCTAGGCATAGTGGCTCACACCTGTAATCTCAGCACTTTGGGAGGCTGAGACAGAAGGATCACTTGAACCCAAGAGCTCAAGACCAGCCTGGGCAACAGAGCAAGATCTCTGTGTCTAAACAATTTTAAAAATTAGCAAGGTGTGGAAGCACGCGCCTGTGGTCCCAGCTACTTGGGAGGCTGAGTAGGAAGATCACTTGAGCCCAGGACTTCGAATCTGCAGTGAGCTATGATCATACCACTGCACTCCAACCTGGGGCAACAGAGTGAGAAAAAAAAGAAAGAAGCCAGGTTCGGTGGCTCAGCCTGTAATCCCGCGCCTTTGGGAGGCTGAGGTGAGTGGATTACCTGAGCCCGTGGGTTCGAGACCCGCCTGGGCAGGCAAGACCTCATCTCTACAATAAATCAAAAATTAGCCGGGCGTGGTAACGTACGCCTGTAATTCCGGCTACTCGGAAGGCTGAGGCGGAAGGATCGCCGGAGCCCAGCAGGTGGAGGCTGCGGTGGTCAGGAGGGTGCCACTGAACTCCAGCCTGGGCAACAGAGTAAGACTCCGACACACACACAAAAAAATTACACGATTTTTTATAAGTAAATTCTGGATTTTGGGGGGTCCTCCCTCATATATCCTGTTTTTAACTGAAAAACACATGACTGAAAGTCATTTCTATGACTTTCTATATGGTATAATGGTTAATAAAGGCCCACTTATTTCCTTTAATTGGACTATACTTTATATGCCACTAAGTTGATAATATAGATTTTGGGGAGATAATTAGTTGCCTTTATTTCTACTTGTGAGAGCTGCTACACCAGACCAAATATTAACACTTACCATATGCCCATCAATTTGGTAAGAGTTAGCAAGAGAAAGAGGGGTAGGGGTGTGTGTAGGGGTGTGTGTGTGTGTGTGTGTGTGTGTGTGTGTGTGTGTGTGTGTGTGAAAGAGAGAGAGAGAGAGAGAGAGACAGCATATACACATACCATCCCATCACCTCCAAAATTCCCTCTTGATATCTCTTTATTTTACAACCAACATCTTCCTACATCCCAAACCCCTGGCATCCACTGTTTTCCTCCCTATAGTTTTGCTTTTTCAGATTGCCATATAAATGGAATGATGTACTATCTAGCCTTTTAAATCTGACTTCTTTCACTTAGCAAAACGCATTTTAAGATTCACCTATGCTATTGCATAAATCAACTGGTAGTTACTTTTTCTATTTTTAAACCAAGGAGTAGTATTCAATGGGATGGATATACAACAAACTGTTTATCTATTTTACCAGCTGAAAGAACTGGGTGGTTTCCAATATTTTGGTGACTAATGCTGAATAATGCTACTATAAACATTCATGTACAGGTTTTTGTGTAAACATAAGCTTTTATTTCTCTTGGCTAGATACTTAGAGGTAGGATTGCTGAGTCATATGGTAGGTACAGGTTTAATTTCATAAGAAACTGCTGGCAAACTGCATTCCAAGGTGGCTATATCATTTTGCATTCACACCAGCAATGTATGATAGGTCCAGTTGCTCTGTCCACTTACCAAAACTTGATATTGTAAGTTTTTTTAAAGACATTCTAATAATAGATGTATAGTGGTATCTCATTATGGGGCTTTTTTCTACTTTATTTTTTAGAGGACTGTTAGGATCACAGCAAAATGAAATGGAAAGTACAGGCATTTCTCATATACTCCCAGTTATCATACACGTACAATCTCCCCCATTAGCAACATCTCATACCAGACTGGTACAATAACAACAATTGTCATAATGGTTTTAATTTTCATCTGCCTCATTTCTTTTCATTATTTGCTATTTTTATATCTTCCAGGTGAAGTATTTATTCAGATCTTATGCCCATTTTGTTATTTGGTTATTCTTTCCTTGTTAAATTTTGGGGATTTTAAAAATTTATTATGAATACAAGTCTTTGTTAAAAATGTGATTTGCAGTTGGGCACAGTGGTGTACACCTATTGTCCCAGCTACTTGGAAGGCTGAGGTGGGAAGATCACTTGAGCCCAGGAGTTCAAGTCCAGTCTGGGCAACATAGCAAGATTCTGTAACTTAAAAAAATAATGTGATTTGCAAATATTTTCTCCTAATCTGTGGCTTGTCTTTTCATCTTCTTTCACAGAGTAAAAATTTTCATTTTAATGAAGTCCAATGTATCCATTTTTCATTTATTAAAAAGTTGTACTTTTAGGATAATATAGATTTCTAATCACATTCTTTGTAAACATCTTTCTTTATACAAACATGAATATTATTTATCCTAACTAGCAGCCTCAATTACAAAACTGAGAAGAAATGAGTAAAAACGGCCACCAATGTTACTTAATGGGTATAGAGTTTCAGTTTGGGAAGACAAAAAACAGTTATGGAGGTGGATGGTAGTGATGGTTGCACTACAATATGACTATACTTACTGCCACAGAACTGGTACACTTAAACATGGTTAAAAAGGTAAATTGCATTGTATGTTTATTTTACCATAATAAAAAAAAGACCTGGCTGGGCACAGTGGCTTACATCTGTAATCCCAGCACTTTGGGAGGCCAAAGCGGGTTGATCTCTTGAGTCCAGGAATTCAAGACCAGCCTTGGGCAATATAGTGAGACTTCATCTCTTAAAAAAATTTTTTTTAATTAGCCGTACATGGTGGCCCAAGCCTGTAGTTCTAGCTACCTAGGAGGCTGAGGCAGGAGGATCATCTGAGCCCAAGAGGTCGAGGCTGTGGTAAGCTGTAATCGTGCCACTCACTCCAACCTGGGTGACAGATTGAGACCTCAACTCAAAAATAAATAAATAAAAATGTAAAAGACCTGCCACTGAGCAACAAAAAAATGTCAGGGAAGTCTACGTTCTAAAGCTCATGAACACTATTTGTCAGAAGGACACTTCAGGCAATGGTGAGACCAAGGCAATGAACCCAAAGTTTCACTTTGGATCCTGGGACAAGATGCGAGATGGATTGCCAAAAGACACTATGTCTAGCACTTTGTAGATAGGTTGTCTCATTTAATCCTCATACTCACCTTTTGAGGAAGATACTATGTTATGTTTCTTTCACAGTTAAGGGAACTAAGGCTTGAAGGGCAAATTAGTCTGTTCAAAGTCATCCTTGAATCAGTTAAATCAAAGTGAAAATTAGAAGAAACCACCAGACAACCTGACCCCAGAATTCTCACTCTAGACCACTCCTCTGTACTGTCTCACAATCTGTAAAGAAAAACTTTCAAAAAAAACTCTCTTTACTCAGCTTTTATTTTGAGAAATTTAAAAGTTTTAGAAAACTATAAGTTTTGTTTTGTTTTGTTTTTGAGACAGGGTCTCATTCTGCCTCCCAGGCTGGGGTGTAGTGGCACGATCATGGCTCACCGCAGCCTTGACTTTCTGGGCTCAGGTGATCCTCATTCCTCTGCCTCCTGAGTAGCTGGGAATACAGGCATGTGCCACCATGCCTGGCTAATTTGTTTATTTTTTTTTTAAGACGAGGTCTCACTATGTTGCCTAGGCTGGTTTCAAATTCCTGGGCTCAAGCAATCCTCCCACCAAAGTGCTGAGACTACAGGCATGAGCTACCATACCCAGCCAGAAAACTACAAATTATTTATCAAACATTCCCTGGGGATTATTAAAATATAATTTCACTAGACTGGTTTCACATAGTATAGTGAACAAAGATAAGCTACATGCTATCATTTACTTTGCAGTGGAGTGGGTAACAGTTTTCCATATGATGTCAAATGGCCCAGTGTCAAATCCTAGTACTGGCTTCATGCTGAAGAATCTTATGCATATTAGTTCATGTGAATAAAATCACTAATAAAATAAGCACTAGAAGCTTATTTATTCAAAATGTGTTGCTTATATTCCATCTTGAAGCTTCCAAAATTAGGTAAACTTCACTGATATTGTGAAGACCCAGTAATGCTTAGAATACTTTAAATTTCTATTAAAGCTATCTATTATTATTTATAAAAAAGAATTACCTTGTACAAATCTCTTAATCTATAAAATGATAAGTATTTAATAGCAGTGGCTCTGAAATCAGGCTACCTTAGTTCAAGTTCTGGCTCTTCTACTTGCCAAATGTAAAGCGCTGGGCCTGTCACTTGTCTCCTTAAGCTTTATTGTACCATGGCTAAAAATTAAGAATAGTTATAGCAGTGCTGTGAGCATGAGACAAACTATGCAAATTGCTTAGTACAGTCCCTTTTACACAGTAAGCCACCAGTGCACAAGAACTATTCCTATGTTTTATTGGTGCTATTGAAATGTATGGGTAGCATTAGCAATCAAAGCATAGAAAGGCATTTTGCAAATCTTGCAGAGACAGCAATATTCTAATAATTTTTAGACAACTGTAACTTATCTCACTTGGTGCTCATAAACACTGACCACTCCAACTAAAATTACCCTCTGCCAGACTATCTCTATCATAACCCCTTGTTTTATATATTCTCATTCAGGTTAAGCATCTCTATTCAAAAAATTCAAAACCCTAAATGCTTTAAAATCCAAAACTTTTTGAGTATCAACATGATGTCACAAGTGAAAAGTTCTACATCTGACCTCATGCGGCAAGTCACAGTCAAAATGCAGGCACACAACAGTTTCTTAGCATCCCCCAACCCCCCTTTAGCTGTGATATATCCGCAGACATTCACAACAGAACAAGAAATCATGTCCATTTATAAAATCAAAGAGAGACATCTAAGAAAAAAAAAAAAACATTGTTAATGAGGCAGATGACTCTGGAAGAAACATTTCAAAAAGTCATCTGGGAGAACGCCTCCTCATCCCTAGAAGAACCACTTCCTGGTCCCTCAACAACTGCTTCTGATGTTTCTTCTCACCTAAAATAAAATATAATAGTGTACAGTAACCATTTAATCAAAATACAGCATCATCGGTGGAGACTGAAAACCTGCTATTGTTTGTTATTGTTGTTTAACAGCTGATACAGAAATTCTGGTGATGCTACTATGCTGTTAGTTGCCCTGAATATATTGCTTTTTCACTGTATTCATGGTATGTCATATTTGTAACTGTTAAGTACTGTTAACAGTTATTACTGTGTGAATAAGTGTAAGAAAATGATCGCTTATCAGTAGCATATAAATTAAGAGTCAGGAAAAATGGTGAGGCCACAGATTGTCCACATAGGTAGCTGAGACAGTGATCTGCTTTCTGATGGTTCAATGTATACAAACTTTTTTCATGCACAAAATTATTTAAAACATTGTATAAAATTACCTTCAGCTCTCTCCTCCAGCCATTCAAGGTGCCAAAATTTAAGGCTAAGGGGAAGAAAGTGGCCCCAGCCCCTGCTGTCATGAGGAAGCAGGGGGCCAATAAAGTAGTGAATCCTGTTTGAGAAAAGGTCTAAGAATTCTGGCATTATACAAGACACTCAGCCCAAAAGGGACCTCACTCACTTTGCCAAATAGTGCCACTGTAACCTGTGGCAAAAAGCTGTCCTCTGAAAGCACCTGAAAGTGCCTCTTGCTATTAACCAGTTTACCCAGGCCTCAGACACCAAACAGCTACTCAACAGCTTAAGCTGGTCCACAAGTACACATCACCGGCAAAGCAAGGGAAGACACAGAGATTGTTGGCCCAGACTGAGAAGAAAGCTGCCAACAAAGGGGATGTCCCCACTAAGAGACTACCCATCTTTGAGCAGGGCTTACCACTGTCACCAACTTGGTAGAGAACAAGAAGACTCAGCTGGGCACACTGTACAAGATGTGAATCCCACTGAGCTGGTTATCTTCCTACCTGCCCTATGTCATAAAACGGGGATCCTTCACTGCATTATCAAGAGAAAAGCAAGACTGGGGCATCTAGTTCACAGGAAGACCTGTACCACTGTCGCCTTCACACAGGTTAACTCAGAAGACGGAGGAGCTATCAGGACAGATATGACACGATCCACCATCACTGGGGATGCAAAATCTGTACATCCAAAATCTGTGGCTTGCATTGCCAAGCTGGAAAAGGCAAAGGATAAAGAACTTTTCACTAAACTGGGTTAAATATATACTGTTGAATTTTCTGTACATTAAAAATAATAAAAATTATTCTCTGGTCCCAAGTATTTTGGATAAGGGATACTAAACCTGCACCACCTATTGCTACTTCATATCTATTTTCTATTTTTGTTTTTTGTTTTTGAGTCAGGTCTCACTCTGTCACCCAGGCTGGAGTGCAGTGGCAAAAATTTTTTTAAAATTACCTATGTGTATAAGATGTACATGAAACATAAACAAATGCTGTGTTTAGACCTGGGTTCCATCCACAATATACACCACTATATATATATATCCATACACACACTCACACACACACATATACATATGAGGGGGTATCCAAAAAAATTTTATTTATTTAAAAATGTGTATTTATTCTCACATGTTTAAATTTCAGTCACCTTCAAAGTGCTCTCTGATGCAATATACCTTTTTTTTTTTGAGTTGGAATCTCACTCTGTCGCCCAGACTGGAGTGCAGTGGCCGCTCCCGGCCACTGCAGCCTCGACCTGCTGTGCTCCGGTGATCCTTCCACTCAGCCTTCCAAGTAGCTGGAACTACAGGCGTGCACTACCACACTCGGCTAGTTTTTTGATTTATTGTCGAGATGAGGTCTCGACAAGTTGCCCAAGCAGGTCTCGAACCTGGGGGCTCAAGCAATTCACTCACCTTGGCCTCCCAAAGCACGGGATTACAGGCTGAGCCACCGAGCCCAGCTGCAATACACCGATTAAGATGCTTTTTCCACTGCTCAAAACAGTTTTTGAACTTGTCGATTTTGATGCCTTTTAGTGCTTCTGCCATTTTTTGTCACCTCTTCCACATCGGAAAAACGTTTCCCTTTGAGAACCTTTTTTCATCCAGGGAAACAAAAAAAAAGTCACTCAGGGTGCGATCAGATGAATAGGGAAGATGGGGCACAGGGGTCATGCAGTTTTTGGTCAAAAATTGCTGAACACTCAGCACAGTGTGGGCAGATAGTTTGTGTTAATCACCCATCATGAAATGGGCAAACGCACTGAAAGAATATCCAAAAAAACAAATTCACTGAAGCTGAACGCAGCCCCTCACAGCAATACTAGCTGGTACACTGATGCTGATGGGTTCCTAGAACACTTACCTAGCAGGGGAAGCCAATACTACAAGGGGCCCACCCTTTAAAAAATAATTCGATTTTTGGGGGTCCCCCTCATATATATGCAAATACTTGAAAATCCAGAAAAATCCAAAATCCAAAATCCAAAACACTCTGGTCCCAAGTATTTTGGATAAGAGGTACTCAACCTGCACCACCTATTGCTATTTTTGTTTTTTGTTTTTGAGTCAGGTCTCACTCTGTCACCCAGGCTGGAGTACAGTGGCAGGGTCATGGTTCACCATAGCCTTAACCTCCTGGGCTCAGGTAATCCTCCCACCTCAGCCTCCTGAGTAGCGGGGACTAAAGGCGCATGCCACCATGCCTGGCTTAATTTTTTAACGTTTTGTAGAGATGAGGTCTCGCTATATTGACTAATTTCTAGGCTCAAGCAATACTCCCACCTCGGCCTCCCAAACTGCTGGGATACAGGCGTGAGCAACAGTGTCTGGCCTGGATATATTTTCTTTGTTTACTTATTTACATTACTGTCAGTCTCTCCCTTCCAGGATGTAAGCTCCATGAGAGTAGAGAGGCATAATGGTTAAAACACAGACTCAAAAGCCAGACTTCCTGGGTTTGATTCTTATCTCTTCTGTTTGCTAGCTGTGTGACCTGGGGTAAGTTATGTAACTTCTGTGCCTCAGTTTCCTGACCTGTAAAATAGAGAAAATAACAGCCTCTGTTTCAGAGGGTTGTTATGAGAATTCAACAATTTAACACATGCAAAAAGTCAAAACAGAATTTAGCACACAGTGAGCATTCAGTAAATGTTAGCTATTATTATTGACCTGGCTCACTGCTGTCATTCCAGCAGCTTGAATAGTACTCACACAGAGCAAGCACTCGATAAACATTTGTGAATAAATGAATAGTAAAAGTTCAATGATACTGTTGGAGCCAGTCTTAAAGCTCAAGCGTGTTCCTAAAAGACAGTTAAGAATGAGAGAGACAGAAACTGGGGAAAGGTGTCTTCTGTGGAGTGAAAGCCTCTGTTCAGACCCCATCGATGTACCACCCTAATTAGAAAAGACTGCCAAAGCCAGGCTTGGTGCTCAGCCTGTCATCTCGCGCCTTTGGGAGGCTGAGGTGAGTGGATTGCCTGAGCCCGCATGTTCGACATCCGCCTGGGCAACTTGGTAGGACCTCATTTCTACAATAAATCAAAAAATCAGCCAGGCATGGGAGCGCGTGCCTATATAATTCCGGCTACTCGGAAGGCTGAGGTGTAAGGATCGCTGGAGCCCAGCAGGTCGAGGCTGTGGTGGCCGGGAGCAGCCACTGCACTCCAGTCTGGGCGACAGAGTGAGACTCCAACTCAAAAAAAAAAGAAAAGAAAAGGCTGCCGGTCACCATGAAGCATGATCTAAATTCTAGAGCAACCTTTGGCAGCTAAGGAAGAGCCTGAGTACCTCCTTCTTCCTTAGCTAACATTTATCAGAGGTTACTATCAGCACATAATAAAAGTATTGGCTGGACTCGGTGGCACAACCTGTAATCCCAGCACTTTGGGAGGCCAAGGTGAGTGAATTGCCTGAGCCCGCAGGCTCGAGACCAGCCCAGGCAATTTGGAAAGACCTTGTCTCTATAATAAATAAAAAAAAAAAAAAACTAGCCAGGCGTGGTAGCACACATCTGCAGTTCCAGTTTCTTGGAAGGCTGACGTGGAAGGATCACCAGAGCCCAGCAGGTCAAGACTGGGGTGACTGTGAGTGTACCACTGCACTCCAGCCTGTGCGACAGAGTGAGACCACAACTCAAAAAAAAAAAAAAAATATATATGTATATATCCTCTTTACCTTTCAGGAAAAACCACTTACTTTCATGTCCTGAGCCTCTCATGGGCAATGTGTGATTAAAAGAGCTCATTTCTCATTGATATCACCCCCTTCACGAAGGTTCCCCCTCTTCATCCGCTTCCTAGCTTCCAAAAATGTGTTAAAATCACTCCTCTGCTGATGTCTCTCTCCTGTTTCCTTTGCCCTTTCAGGTTTAAGCCTTTTTAAATTTCTTTACTGTTACATTAATGGAGTGCTGAGAAGGACAAGAGCTAAAAATGTATGAGTCAGACAGCCAGGTTTAACCCCATATACTACTTCTTTAAATGTTATTTTATCAGATGCAGATTTAAATAATAGAAGATGACTCTGGTCATGGGTGGAAATACGAGGTGGAGGAGAGAAGAATAAAAGAAGTTAAGATGATGCCGGGCTCGGTGGCTCAACTGTAATCCTGTGCCTTTGGGAGGCTGAGGTGAGTGGATTGTCTGAGCCCGCAGGTTCGAGACCCGCCTGGGCAACTTGGCGAGACCTCATTTCTACAAGAAATCAAAATGAGCCGGGCGTGGTAGTGCACGCCTGTAATTCCAGCTACTTGGAAGACTGAGGCGGAAGGATCGCCAGAGCCCAGCAGGTCGAGGCTGCAGTGGCCAGGAGTGGCCACTGCACTCCAGTCTGGGTGACAGAGTGAGATTCCAACTCAAAAAAAAAAAAAAAGAAGTTAAGATGTATTGAATTCCTATCATACTTTAATCTTAATAACCATGTGAAACTGTCCTTCTTCTAGAGAAGGTGAAATTCAAGTTCAGAGAGGTAATGATAGCTTCTTTGCCTAATACCAGGAAGACAATGAGTGACATAATCTGACTCTAACTCAGACCTCTGAGATTTCAAAAAGTATGCTGTTTCCCCTAACCTTATATTGTCTGGAAAGAACAGTGCAGGTAAAAAAAAATGACAGCCTAAATGAAAGCAATGGGCATTACAGTTGGAGTAAAAAATGGGTAGGTTCAAGAGATTCTTTAAGTATATGACAGCAGCAGTGTGGCCCGGTCCTCAAGCATAAACAGAAGACTGACAGGTAAGCTTTGTACAGGTATATACAAAGGCTAATATTCCTACCAAGGCACTTTGGTGGCAGACACATCAGCCTGAACATCCATCCTCATTCATCCTGAGAAGACATACAAACAGTACCCTTTTTTTCCTTTAACCTATAACACATTAAACTTCCCAACTACTTCACCTCCTTAGCATTTCCTCTATGTTTTTCTATTCTACCTATTCTGAACAGCTATTCCTTCAATCTTGGCCCCTGAAGTTCTGCAGAAACCCTTCCTCCTGGTCTCCTGCCTAGTATAAACAAACATACTCCAGCAATATTCAACTGCAACCAGTAGTCCTGCCCTGACCAAAAAAGGAGGGACTAGGAGTACCTTAACATTGCATTATGAAGAAAAGAAATATCCATTAAGATCCTAGCACATTTCTCTGCACACATACAATAAGTCCTCAATAAATACTAAATGAATGCCCTTTACTCAAAAATGGGTCTCTGAACAGTTGTTTCTCAGTCAATTTTTAAGTTGTTTCTCAGTCAGTTTTTAAGATCAGGCCAGGCATGGTGGCTCACACCTATAATCCCAGCACTTTGGGAGGCCAAGGTGAGAGGATTGCCTGAGTTCATGGGTTCAAGACCAGCCTGAGCAACTTGGAGAGACCTCATCTCTACAATAAATTAAAAAACTAGCCAGGCATGGTGGTACGTGCCTGTAGTTCCAGCTACTTGGAAGGCTGAGGAGGATCATCTGAGCCCAACAGGTCAAGGCAAGGTGGCCGTGAGCATGTCACTGCATTCCAGCCTGGGCGACAGAGAGACCCCAACTCAAAAAATAAAAATAAATAAATAAATAAAATTTTAAGATGAAACATGTTTTCTCATAGAAATAATGTTATACATGATGTCTAGGTTCACAGGTCCATTTCTAGAAGTGTAGACAATAATGCAGGTGGACTATATATTAATAGTGCTATAACACTTTCTTATGGGGAAATGCATAGTGAATTACAATTAGGAAATCAAAATGCCAAGAAACATGTAATTCCTACTGACATTCCCAGCTCTGGAAAAAACCTCTCTGCCCCATGGAGGCAGTAGTAAAGGGAAGATCACTACTCTAAATTCAAGGACAGAGGGCAATAACAGAGTATATGTCAGGTCTGTCATATATAAGGATTATAATAAAATCAGGTATTGGCATTCTGCTCAAGAAAGCAGTAAAGCACTAAAAAATACTTAATGTACTTTAGAAAGTATTTTATATAAAATCATTAATATCAAATTAGTTTTCAGTGAATGAACTCTGATGCACTGCTGATAGGGGTGCAAACTAAAACAAACTCTATAGGGTTTCTAAAGAGAATTTGGCAATATTTATCAAAAGCCTTAAAATATGCATACGTTTTAACCCAGAAATTCCACTGCTAAGAACATATTCAAAAGGGAGGCAAGCCGGGCTTGGTGGCTCAGCCTGTAATCCCGTGCCTTTGGGAGGCTAAGGTGAGTGGACTGCCTGAGCCCGCGGGTTCGAGACCTGCCTGGGCAGCGAGACCTCATCTCTACAATAAATCAAAAAATCAGCCGGGTGTGGTAGCGCATGCCTGTAATTCTGGCTACTTGGAAGGCCGAGGTGGAAGGATCGCCAGAGCCCAGCAGGTCGTGGCTGTGGTGGCCCGGAGTGGCCATTGCACTCCAGTCTGGGCGACAGAGTGAGACTCCAACTCAAAAAACAAAAAAAAGGAGGCAGCTGAGCATGGTGGCTCACGGCTGTAATCCTAGCACTTTGGGAGGATAAGGTGGGAGGACTGCTTGAGTCTAGGAGTTCAAGACCACCCTGGGCAACTTGGGTTGCAAGACCCTGTCTCTATAAATAAATTTTTTTAATAGGTAGTGGGGGATACAAACAACTATATGGCTAAGAATGCTTATCACAATGTTGTTTATATGATAAAAAACTGAAACCAATCTAAATATCAGTGTGGAATTGGTCAAATATGTTATCAAATCTCCATTAAAAAACATACAGTTGTAGCCGGGCACAATGGCTCATGCCTGTAATCCCAGCACTTTTAGGGGCAGAGGTGACAGGACTGAGTCCAGGGTTTCAAGACCACCCTGGGCAACTTGGCGAGGCCTCATCTCTACAATAAATAAAAAAAAATTAGCCAGGCTTGGTGGCACACATCTATAGCTCCAGCTACTTGGAAGACTGAGGCAGAAGGATCACCTGAGCCCAGTAGGTCGAGGCTGCAGTGGCTGTGAGCATGTCATTGCACCCCGGCCTGGGCAACAGAGTGAGACTTTGATGCAAAAAAAAAAAAAAAATAGTTGTATGCTTACTGACACTAAAAGATGTCTGGGATGAGTTACGTGAACAAGAGAGGTTACAAGACCAAATGTAGATGATAGTCCTATTTTTACAAAAATATACATTTATGTATATACATGAAAATGTATATGTAAGAGAAAAAAGTCTTTGGAAGAATTTACACCAGAATATTAACGGTGGCTAATCCCTGGAGAGTGAAATTAAGCGTGATTTTTACCTTCTTCACTTACTTGGTCAGTAAATATTTACTGAAGTCCTACTATGCTTCAGGTACTATACCAGGTGCTGGTGACAGAGCAGTGAAGAAGTGGAGCTTACATTCTCATGAGAGAGATGAACAATAAGCAAACATCGAAATATATAAAATCAAGTAATAACAAATACAAAAAGAAAAAATAAATCCTAGAAAAGATAAATATTTAAATATTGACAGAATTTTTGTTTTTACATTGCTTTATCAATGTTCTAATCAGAAAAATGTAATTTTATTTTGGGAAAAGCAAATGTATTTCAAGGATGCTTCTGAAGGATTCATGGATCAGATGCCCTTTAAGATCTGATTGGCAAAATTTAAGGGGTATACTTCAGTTATTTTGAAAATTCACTTCTGCAAAATACCTCATTCCTTAATGATGCTCAATAAAAAGTACTGAGCCCGCAGGTTCGAGACCCGCCTGGGCAGCGAGACCTCATCTCTACAATAAATCAAAAATCAGCCGGGCATGGTAGCGCGTGCCTGTAGTTCCAGCTACTCGGAAAGCTGAGGCGGAAGGATCGCCGGAGCCCAGCAGGTCGAGGCTGCGGTGGCTGAGAGCGGCCACTGCACTCCAGTCTGGGCGACCGAGTGAGACTTCAACTCAAAAAAAAAAAAAAAAAAAGAAAGGAAACATCAATTCAAAATTGTCAAAGCACGGGTGGGTGTGGGCCCACGTTGGGGATGTGCAGCTGGTAAAAAAAAAAAGAAAAAAATTGTCAAGGACACTGTTTAGTCATTTTTATACAGATGAATACGAATGAATTCAGAAAAGGCCTACATCATTTCACATCCTTTAGAGTTTTCAAATGGCAAGTTTCAAGTGATTTGTTATCACAAAGCAAGCAGAATTACAAGTACTAACAGCTATCTCAAATTCACTGAGTTGCAGGGAGTAAAAGAAACTATGTGCTAGTATAAATGCACACTTGAATAGAAATTAAGACAACCATCAACAATAATATTTACTCTTTATGGAATTTAAGGCATAAATTCATCATAATTTATAGGAAGTTTTCTTTTTCAGAATCCATTCTTCAGTTCTGTGGTTCTGTGCTTTCTTAGAAACACAAAGATCTTTAGAAACCTGGTTCTGAGCCAGGCTCGGTGGCTCAGCCTGTAATTCCGCGCCTTTGGGAGGCTGAGGTGAGTGGATTGCCTGAGCCCGCGGGTTCGAGGACTCGCCTGGGCAGCGAGACCTCATCTCTACAATAAATCAAAAAATCAGCTGGGCATGGTAGCGCATGCCTGTAATTCCGGCTACTGGGAAGGCTAGGTGAGGCTGCGGTGGCTGGGAGTGGCCACTGCACTCCAGTCTGGGTGACCAAGTGAGACTCCAACTCAAAAAAAAGAAACCTGGTTCTGGTAGAATAAAAAACGTGCTTTACCTAAAAGGGAGTTATTCCTATTCACCCATTTTATACATCCAATTTTCACAAAGTAAATGCTTCCCTTCAGTTAATTTGATTTAAAGGGGTTCATCGTTTTCATTCTGAAAAATCTGTAGGGAGTCAAGGTACAATCAAATTCTAAACTTTGGTTTAGTACATTTTGTTGTATCTTTGAAATAAATTATTAAAGTATTTTACCATCTGCCTTTTGTCTTTTTTTTTTTTGAGTTGGAATGTCACTCTGTCAACCAGGATGGAGTGCAGTGGCATGCTCATGGCCACCCCAGCGTCCACCTGCTGGGCTCAGGTGATACTTCCACCTCAGTCTTCCAAGTAGCTGGAACTACAGTCGCACGCTACCACACCCGGCTGATTTTTTGATTTATTGTAGAGATGAGGTCTCGCCAAGTTGCCCAGGTTGTTCTCACTTTTTTCTACTTTTGATGAAGCCTGCACATATGCACACACAAATAAGTAATACATAGGCTGAACTTACTAACATTTTCCAGATAAAAAATAATCCTGTCTAATGTTTTATCACTAACAACACCTCCCTTTGAAAGCAGTGTGAACATAAATGTAGGAAATTAAGTTTGGACATATTAGCACAGAAAAGGTGAACTGATCAAACTAGGAAAAGTGTATCTGTATTCAAATATGATATCACCATACTTTGATGTGACTGAAACAAATTACATCTGGCTAGATACTTTTTAATCAGTATTATCAACATGCACACACAACATTAAGTTTGATGTAAATGGCTGGATTAATCTGAAAAGCTTCATATTATAACTATGAGTTCCTAAAAAGTAGTGTAAAGCTTGGGTACTATAAAAAGACAAATGGAGAACCAAAATGCCAATTTAATAGAGAAAAAATTGTGCATGGGAGCAGAAAAGCTGGTCTGCCTAGTCAGAATCGAGGGTGCAGATGGGAATATAGCAGAAAAGAAATAACAATAACATCTTTACAGTCATATACCACATTTCTGTTTACAAAGGAGTCTTTCATAAATTAGTTCATCTAAGACAGCAGATATATTCATTAGGTAATTCATTCATCCAATACACAATGAAGAACAACTTTGGCATTAGACAGGCTTGGATTTGAATCCAAATTCTGTCACTTACTAGCTGTGTGACCCTCACAGAATTGTTTTGTCTCTTCTAATGCTAAATCCCTTCATCTGAAAAGTACAGATAACTCTTATTCATGGGACTGTTAAGCAGTATACATGAAATAACATGTGTCAAGTGCTTGCACATAATTCCATCTCCTCTTCACAATATTGCTAAGTGCCTAGTATCTTTTAGGCTCTGCCCCAGTCCCAGATGGGGATAAAAAGGTGAATGAATATGACACAGGTTTTAAGGAGTTCAGAGATGTATAATATACTAGTGGCCTAAAGGATGAAGGAAGGGAGTTCAAGGAAGGCTTCACAGAAGAGGTTTTTTTAATTGTGTCTTTTTAAAATTTAAAATTCAAGGAATAAATATCAACTGGAGAAAACCAGAAAAATATAGACAAGCAAATATGAAAAGTAAACAACAAATTGGTCCACCACTGACAGATAAATAAGGCTAACATGTTGAGAGGTGTGTGTGTGCACGTGTGTACACACACATAAGTCTGGGAAGCTATTTATGTGTGTATATGTATAAACACACATATTTTTAATTAAAATGATATACTATTCTGTTTTATAGCATGCTTCTTTTCAATCACCACTACATAGTGGCTAGGCATGGTGGTTCTTGCCTGTAATCCCAATGCTTTCGGAGGTCAAGGCATGAGGATTGCATGAGGCCAGGAGTTCAAAACCAGCAACATAGCAAGACTTCATCTCTACAAAAAAGAAAAAATTAGCCAGGCATGGTGGTGCATGCCTGTAGTCCTAGCTACTCAGGAGGCTGAGGTGGGGGGGGATCACTTGAACCCAGGAATTCAAAGCTGCAGTGAGCCACACCAGCATTCCAGCCCAGGTGACAGAGCAAGACTCTGTCTCTAAAACAAACAAAATAAATCATTATGTAATGAACATTTTTCTATGTCAGTAAATATTTATAACACTAGCTAATACTGTTAACTCATTGAATCTTCACAACCTAATAGGATAGGTACAATTATTATCATTTTACAGATGATGAAATTGAGACACAGAAAGGACCAGGAACTTTTCCAAGATCACACAGCTACTAAGTAACAGAACTGAAATCTGATCCCAGTAAGCCTGTTAAGTCTGGCTTTTTGTTTAACCACTAATATACATGCCATAATTTTATTTTTATTTTTTCCGAACTACAGCTTTGCTTTATTGTTCAAGACGTAGGCCAAACACAAAGAACAAGGGCATACATAGGAGCCCCAAAATATACAGTCCAGACACACAGGCAGGAGTGGGACCTGGCAGCCCAGATGGCCTGGTCCCCTCAGCCACTCAGAGAGACATTCCTTGCCAGGCAGGGCCCCCAGGACAATGTGTCCACTGGGAGACAGGGCCATGAGCTCCAGGACCACATGGCCGCAGCCTCACTGGGAATGTCAAGCAAAGAGCCTGTCCACTCTGGCCTGGGACCAAAGGCCCTTCCTCCTCTGTGTCCCGCCGTACAGCCTGCCCAGCACCCACCCAATTTCCCCAAACAGTACAGGGGTGATCCTGGACACACAGAGCAAATCCCTTCTCTGGCTGTCCATAAGGCCCTCTGACAGGGGCAGGAAGGCAGGGCAGAAGGAAGCGAGCCCCACTATGGTAAGATATATGCCATAATTTTAAAGCTGACAAGAAGTTCATTATACGAATGTATAATTTAACCAATCTACCATTGTTAGGTAAACTGGGTCTTGAAGATTGAGTAGGATTCTCCAGAAGAACGAAAAATTTCAGACAAAAGAGCCATGAATAAAGTTATAGAGTTGTTCAATAGCATGGCACATTTGAAGGAGTGCTATTGATATGGCTGGGGCATATGGCATGAGTGGGAAAGACAAGGAGGTTGGAAAAGTAAGGTCAGATCATGAAGGATAAATTTGAAGAGGACAAGACTGGAGTCAGGAAGACCAGTTAAAATGTTACTACCTGGGTGCGGGTGGCAGGGGGAACACAACATCAATAAGGGTACCTGATCTCAACCCAGGCAAAGTGGGGACCAAAGGGAGGCCCAAACTTTACCTGTATGATGACCACTTGTATACCTAATCCTGAATTGTACCCCACATCTTTAAAATAAAATAAAAAATAAATTTTAAAAATGTTATTACCTAACAAGAGAATATTATTCAGCTATAAAAAGGAATTAAATTCTCACACATACTATATAGATGAAACTTTGAGACAGTATGCTAATTAAAATAAGTCAGACACAAAAGGGAAAATATTCTATGATTCCATTTATAAAAGGTACCTATAATAAGTAAATTCGTAGAGACAGGAAGTAAAAAGTGGTTACCAGTGGTTGGTAGGATGGCGAGTGAGAAGCTATTATTTAATGGGTAGAGTTTCAGTTTGGGATGATGAAAAGTTCTGAAAATGGATACCAGTGATGGTTGTACAACACTGTGAATATACTCAATGCCACAAAACTATACCCTTAAAATGGTTAAAATGGGAAATTTTATATTAGGTATATTTTACCACAATTTTTTTTTAAAGGCTATTGCCCAAAAGGGAACTGAGTAGAGACTGAATGGAGATAGAGAGGAGAGGACCAGTTTGAGAACTTTTAACAACTAGACAACAGATTGGTAATTGACTGAATGTGGAAGTGAGGAAAAATAACTCTTGGGTTTCTGGGTAGATAGAAGTGGCATTATTAGTTTCCTTTGTTTTGTAAGAAAACAAGCACAGGTTCGTGACCTGCCTGGGCAACTTGGTGAGACCTCATCTCTACAATAAATCAAAAATTAGCTGGGCGTGGTAGCGCGCGCCCGTAGTTCCAGCTACTTGGAAGGCAGAGGCGGAAGGATCGCCGGAACCCAGCAGGTTGAGGCTGCGGTGGCCAAGAGCGGCCACTGCACTCCAGTCTGGGTGACAGAGTGAGACTCCAACTCAAAAAAAAAAAAAAAAAAAGAAAAGAAA
This sequence comes from Carlito syrichta, assembly GCF_000164805.1. Classification (NCBI taxonomy): domain Eukaryota; kingdom Metazoa; phylum Chordata; class Mammalia; order Primates; family Tarsiidae; genus Carlito; species Carlito syrichta. The sequence continues at coordinate 205,740 of NW_007258857.1, forward strand.
ACAAGCACAAAGTAATTTGTCCAAGGTCACAGTTTGTTAATAGCAGAAGGAACCGAAATGCCAGACTCCTGACTCAAATTTGTTGCCCTTTCCACTATAACACAACATATCCAAAAAGAACATTATCTTGTATTTGTATCGCATTCTGTGATTTGCAAAGTGCTTTCACATACATTATTTCACTCCATACTCATAACAACCTCCAAGTTAGACAGGGCAGGCATTATCATTTTACTGATGAGTACACTTAGATGGAGTAAGAAATTGATGCAGCTCCTTAAAATCCTCAAAGATGTAAATTTTATCTGTTGGATTAAAGGGAAGCCTTAAAGTGGTAAGGGAAAAGATTCAAATGATGAGCTTGTTGGGACTATCATGGCTGCTGCGTGTAGTAGGTTATGAAGGGAGAAAGAGGGTAGAAATAGAAGTGGTTTGGGTTGCTTCCAGGGCTGTCATATAGCATAACTCCATGTCATAATTTTTACACATTGTGACTGTTGCCCTCTGAATTTGTGTAACACAATAGCTCTGGAAGAAATAAAGTAGGTGTCTCAAACTTGCAGATCAGGATCTACTGGTAGACCTAGAAACCTCACCTCCTGGAGCTCCATGCTGGTTCCTAATAATGTCCTCTCTCTGCTACATTCCCTTCTGCCACATGTCTCAGTTGAGATTCCCAGTGTGAAGGGAAGAACAGCATGGTCAGCAACTATTTCTCAGGGACTACCCTATAAGTATCTGCACAGATCTCAAGACTCTGAGATTAAAAGAAGCTCCTCCGGCTGGGCGCGGTGGTTCAAGCCTGTAATAATCCCAGCACTTTGAGAGGCTGAGGCAAGAGGATTACCTGAGCCTGTGGGCTCGAGATCAGCCTGGGAAACATGGTGAGACCTCATCTCTACAATAAAATAAAAATGTTAGCCGAGTGTGGTAGTGCACACCTGTAGTTCCGGCTACTTGGCAGGCTGAGGAGGAAGGATCGTCAGAGCCCAGCAGGTCGACCCTGGGATGGCCATGAGATTGGAAAGAGACAAAAGTGGTCTCATGTGATCATTTCTACTTTTCTGGAGGAAAAAAATCTAAAATGTGCCTGAATAACATTATCAAATCTTCTAGTATGATTATACTTACATTAAATCCAAAGGTAACAAGAGAGGAAATGCAGGTCACAACAGGCATTGATTTGGCATTCCACACAATGCTTTAAGCCAAGTTAAGGGAATACTAACACAGGTTACAAAAAATACTTAATACACAACCTTCTGACCAAGTTGTGTTTAGGTGCAACACAAAACTAGGAGACGACTGGTTTAGCCAGATGCTTCAAATATAGAAAATAACATAAACCAAACACTGGTAGTTCTCAGATGGCCAAGTCAAATAACTGCAGTTAAGTTTCTCTTCCTCATATTTGAACAAGGACAACACACTTCTGTTACAGAAATGCAACTAGAAACAAAAACTAGGCAAATGTCCTGTATGGCTTAAAGACATTTCTGATGGCATTCTACAAACCATCACAGAATGTGTTTCTCTTTCATTGCCTAACTTCCTGTTTCTCTCACCCTCTCCCTGGACATTCTACTGGCACTTCATGCACATGTTGCTTTACCTCTCAGGTATTACTTGGTGCTACAAGTGTTACTGACCCTAGCCATTCAGTGTAAATATTATTTTACTGTCTATAGAGCTATGTCACTGAGAAAACTTACTGCAAAATCCTAAACTTAAGAAACAAATTATAGTGGAGATGAGATCAAACCAAGACATTGTTACTCAGAAGCCCATGCTCCCAACCCTCACCAAACTGTGTATCCAAAGGATTTTAACTTAGATTACAACAGTTCTTCAAAGCATTCCAAACATGGTCCACATCTATAACTTTCAATGCTCCTCCCCAACATAATATCTCTGCTACAGTCAGGCACTGATTGTCACACAGTCCATACTCTTACCATTTCTTTCTATGACTTTGTTTAAACTGGTCCCCTCACCTAGAATGCTGTCTTCCACATAGTTAAATCCTATTACCCCACTACTCCACAAAAGCAGAACCACATTCACTGTGTTCACTATCATACTCCCAGTGAACATAGTAGCTACTCAATAAATCACTATTGAGTAAGTAAATGAACCAAAGTCCCACCTCCTCCATGAAAAACCATGTCAAATACTCCCAGTCATTTTCTTTTTCAATTCTGAATGCCCTGGAAGCAGTTTCACAGTTTAGTAATACCTAATTCTCTGAAATTGTTTGGTATTATACTTCTTTCTCTGGCTAGACATTGGAGCATACGCCTTATGCTTCTTTGTAAAGCTCACAGTAAACAATGGATAGCAATAAGCACACAATAATCATTTACTAATTGAAGTACTGATGTGCTTTATAAAAATTCAAATTACACACAACTTTGTAGGAATGCAGGTATTTTGCAGAGTAAGTTAGACATGCATAAGGCCTTTTCCCTTGCTTACATTTTCTATTTCAGAACTCATTCAGTGGAAGTATGGTTCAGCATTTGACAATTAGGGAAATAACCTGGAAAATCTTGATGGCCCAGACTCCGTGGCTCACTAATTACACATGCAAATTGTTATATGAGTTTTCTTGGTGGGGAAGGAGAATGAGCACATCATGGTGTGATTTGATTTGCTAGTTGTCATAATGAGTCTTGAGATGCCATATTAGCATACATAGGTATACTGAAGTTGCTGGGCCATCTCAATCTGAGTTTTCCATTTTCTATGGTATAACTAAAAAATTAAATATTGTTTGCAGGCATTGATCGATTAATATATTGCTCCTGTAGTCTAATAAATTTATAGCACAGCAGAACTAATATATACTATATAAATATGTATATAATATATATTATACTTATATAATTGTATCAGTGTATTTATATACTAAAATTACTTCAGTAAATAATATATTAATAAAGATACTAAATTTTATTGTATGCTTATTACCTATCAGGCACTGTTCTTAGGGCTTTACATGTATTAACTCACTGACAATCCTATGAGGTGGATACTGTTACTGTCTCCATTTTACAAATTTGAAGGAACTGAGGCACAGAGGGGTAAGAAATCTGCCCAGGATCATTCAAGTAGTAAGCAGAGGAACTGGGATTCCAATCTAGGCAGTGCTGTGCCAGAACTGCCACTCTTAATCTTATGTTATGCTGCCTCTCCAAAATAACACATCACAATATAATGGTGAAGTTAGGATGCCTTGAAGTATCAAGAGAACAATATCTAACAGCCCAGAAAATGTAACTGGCAATGTTTCAATTTGTGCCTGCTTATCAACTTTTACTTTTTTTTTTTTTTTTTAGTCAGAGTCTCACTCTGTCTCCAAGGCTGGAGTGCAGTCCACGATCACGGCTACCACAGCATCAACCTGCTGTGCTCAGGTGATCCTTCTGCCTCAGCCTTCCAAGTAGCTGGTAATACAGGCACGCACCACTGCACTCAGCTAATTTTTTTTATTTATTGTAGAGACAAGGTCTTGCCACGTTGCCCAGGTTGGTATCAAACTCCTGGGCTGAAGCAATTCTCTCACCTCAGCCTCCCAAAGTGCTGGGATTACAGGTGTGAGCCACCACACCTGATCTAACATCATATATCTTTTTTTTTTTTTGAGTTGGAGTCTCACTCTGTCGCCTAGACTAGAGAGTGCAGTGGCCGCTGCCGGCCCCACAGCCTCGACCTGCTGGGCTCCAGCGATCCTTCCACCTCAGCCTTCCGAGTAGCCAGAATTACAGGCATGCGCTACCACGCCCGGCTGATGTTTTGATTTATTGTAGAGATGAGGTCTCGCTGCCCAGGTGGGTCTCAAACCCGTGGGCTCAGACAATCCACTCACCTCAGCCTCCCAAAGGCGCGGGATTACAGGCTGAGCCACCGAGCCCGGCTTAACATCATATATCTTTATGTAATTAACTAAAAACAAAACTATGGATCCTTACTTTTGAGATTAGTTTGAAATTACCAAGGAAATTATGAGCTACCAATACCTTAATTATTAAATCCTCAAATCAATTTGTTCATTCATATATCCAAAGAAGATAAATAAGTATTTCCCCTTTTAGGAACAAACAACTTAATTCCAATAGACCTAACTTTGCTCAATTATCTATGCATTTTTAAAAATATAGTTTCTTTGTGTTAGGTAAAAGCATAGGTTTTGAAGACAAGACTGGCTTTAAATCTCAGTTTAACCACTTGCTAGGTCTGGGAATAAAATGTGGCTCTATGAAAGAGTATGTCTACGCTTACCAAACAATAAACTAAGTACCAGATTGATTTTTCACACCAGACACTGGAACATTTCTGGTCACCTTCACTTATGCTTATCGAAAAAAAAAATTGTAAAATATTCAAGATCCCATGACTTACCACTTGCCCCAAAGTTAAGAAACAGAATCTAAGCCGGGCTCGGTGGCTCAGCCTGTAACCCCGTGCCTTTGGGAGGCTGAGGTGAGTGAATTGCCTGAGCCCGCGGGTTCGAGACCCGCCCACGCAACTTGGTGAGACCTCATCTCTACAATAAATCAAAAATCAGCCGGGTGTGGTAGCGCGTGCCTGTAATTTCGGCTACTTGGAATGCTGAGGCGGAAGGATCACCGGAGCCCAGCAGGTCGAGGCTGCAGTGGCCAGGAGCGGCCACTGCACTCCAGTCTGGGTGACAGAGTGAGACTCCAACTAAAAAAAAAAAGAAAAAAAAAGAAACGGAATCTGTCGGTTACTTTTGTAATAAACACATTGGACAAACTCTTAGGCAATTCTAATCATACTCTGACACACAAGGTCAAATTATACTATACCAAATATTATTTTTTTAACACACTCCTTGACCTGCTGAATAAATAAATTATTCTTTTTTTCATCATCGCTTAAGGAATATAAGCCTTTAAAGCTCCCTGAAGACTATAAAGGTTTTTATGACCAAAATTAATCCCATTATAACCTAGCTAGAAACAAATGCACAAGATAAAACACTTTGCTTTAGGTGAACAATACTTGCAGACATATGACACGAATATGATTGCTAATATACAAAATTGCATTTACAGTTGTGATTAGAAATTAATACCAAGATACTGTGGCTGTAAATCTGAACTAAAAAGTAATATTTAGAATTAACAGCGAAATAGGAGAAAACATTTATTGGTCAAAAATGAAAGTGGCTTTACCTTAGGTCCATGAAATAAAATTAAAAAAAAAGAAACTGTATGCAAATAATGCAATATTAATGCTGCTGTTTTACTAATATATTAATACATGTATTAATAATGCCATATACTTTATAATAGTTTGATCATTTACATTAACAATATAATATTGTTAAATTAATAATTTTTAATTAATAAGCATTCTTAAAGCAAATAATTTTATCATCATCAAAAAAAATTTCCTATCTTCTTTTTTTCCTACCACAACAAAGAAGATTACACTTAGAACTATTTAACAACTAAGTTCTCAGAAGGATTGCTTGAGCCCAGGAGTTTGACACCAGTCTAGCAACATAGTAAGACCTCATCTCTACACAAAATCAAAAGTTAGCCGAGCATGGTAGCCCATACCTGTAGTCCCAACTACTTGAGAGACTGTGGCAGGAGGATTGTTTGAGTCTGGGAGTTTGAGGGTACAGTGAACCATGATCATGTCACAGAACTCCAGCCTGGGTGACAGAGTAAGGTACCAACAAAATAACAATAATAATAATTTAGAATTATAAAGAGTTTTAAATGTATTCTTAAAAAAATTTTATTAACTCCCTTTATTTTAAATTTTTATACATCTTAAATTTATTTTTATTTACCCAATCATATAATTATTATTCTTTAAATGTGAGTTTAGCTCACACTCATACTCATTTGTAAATATGTTAGATACACATATCATATCTAATGCTTTCCATTTCTATCTCTTCTTAAATAAGTTTCACATAGCACTATCTTAATTACATGATTTTGTTATAAACAAATTAGGAAGACTTGCAGTTTCTTAACATTTATAACTTTATTTCATAGAAAAATACTTCATCTTTTTAATTTTTATTATAAAATTAGATTATATATATTTCTTCTCTCTTGGTTTATCCCAATTTTATTTGATTATCATTCTTAGTTTTTAATTTCACATTTTTATGTACATTTAAAACATTTTTGATTCCTCATTTTAAAATAATTCATTTATTGAAGTGTAATACACATGCTGTAAAGCACACAGACCATAAATAGGTACAAAGTGTACTGATCTGTGTAAATATCACACACTCTCACTGTCACTTCAACTATGTCTTTAATGTGATATTTTAATACAATCATTGTTAAAACTATGGTGAAATACTGTTAAAGGAAACAATGTGAAATTTTTTTTTTTTTTGAGTTGGAGTCTCACTCTGTCGCCCAGACTGGAGTACAGTGGCCGCTCCCAGCCACCACAGCCTCGCCCTGCTGGGCTCCGGTGATCCTTCCACTCAGCCTTCCAAGTAGCTGGAACTACAGGCAC
>NW_007258857.1:212462-218793 GCF_000164805.1 Carlito syrichta
CTGCCGAGGCGGGTTTCGAACCCGCGGGCTCAGGCAATCCACTCACCTCAGCCTCCCAAGGGCGCGGGATTACAGGCTGAGCCACTGAGCCCGACAACAATGTAAAATAAAATAAAAAAACAAAAACTAAGTCCTCCTAAAGCTTTTGTTAGCTCAAGGATCACCTCTTGCAAGTATCCTCATGACACTGTAGATAAGCTAAAAATTTACCCCAAATAGTTCTGAGAATTTTCTTTAGAGGGCTCTCTGCTTTGGAATTCTCTCTCTGTTGTGTCTCTGTTGGCAGTTTTTCAGAAGTTAATAGAAGCCCCTTTAACGTTTTCCTCTCCTGACTGGCAGGTAACACTTAAGAGAACAGAAGCCATTTTCTTCATAATTCTATGTATACAGTGCTCTGCAAACTCTTAGGTAGGAGTGGGGGATGGAAATAATTCAGATATTTTCCCCTCTCTATCTGCTTTGGTTGGGACATCAATTGCACATGCAGGATCAGCAGCAATTACAATGGCATAAAACACATTACTTTTTTTTTTACAAACAAAATTAACTGGAGTAAAGTGGCCAGGCTAAAACAATATCCCTAAAATGAAAAATAACCCATTATCAATTAGTAAATTATTAAAATGTACTCGTGATTATAGGTCTGAAAAACTGGACTTTGGTCAGGAACAGTGGCTCACGCCTATAATCCCAGCACTTTGGAAGGTTAAAGTGAGAGGATTTCCTGAGCCCACGGGTTTGAGACCAGCCTGGGCAACATGGCGAGACCTCATCTCTACAATAAATTAAAAAAATAGCCAGGCGTGATGGCGCATGCCTGTAGTTCCAGCTACTTGGAAGGCTGAAGTGGAAGGATTACCTGAGCCCAGCAAACCAAGGCTGCAGTGGCTGTGAGCGTGCCACTGCACTCCAGCCTGGACAACAGAGCAAGACTTCGACTCAAAAAACAAACACACACCTGGACTTCACAGAGATTTATAGAAAAAATAAAATAAAAGGCTTCATTTTTGTTTTTTTGTTTTTGAGTCAGAGTCTCACTCTGTCGCCCAGACTGGAGTGCAGTGACATGCTCACGGCCACCGCAGCCTCGGCCTGCTGAGCTCAGGTGATCCTTCCGCCTCAGCCTTCCAAGTAGCTGGAACCACAGGCGCATGCCACAATGCCCGGCTAAGATTTTTATTTATCGTAGAGACAAGGTCTCACCAAGTCGCCCAAGCTGGTCTCGAATCAGGCAATGCTCTTGCCTCGTCTCCCAAAGTGCTGGAATTACAGGGATAAGGCAATATGCCAGGCTAAAAGGTTTTTTTTTAATCCTTGAGACATAGCAGCAAAATTCTAAATTTGATCAGAAAACATGGTACAAAGTGCACATAATTGGCTCAAAAAGGGGTTACTTTACCCTCATTTCCTTCAAAGAAAGAAGTATCTGTGAAAACTGATATGATCTACCAATATCTCAAACATTTTAGTTCATGAAGATGAGGAATTACTTGAATTTGCAAACAGTGCTAGAAAAACTAGGAACATTTTATGAAACCAGAAACACCATACCCTTTCACTTCAATGAAATACATTCTAAAGAAATTTTGACTTTGAAAGCAATCACATTATAATTTTAAAAAAAGAAATGTTGATAGTTTTCCTGTCATACTCTCTCAGCAAGTTAAGTAAGCAAGTTATATCACATTAAATCAACCTGAAGACTGAGATTTAGAAGAGAAAAATATAATTGCTGGGATGGTAGACTAAACTGAAATACTCTGCCTAACCATAGCCTATCACCTATCTGCTCCTCAGTGCCACTCTTCTGCGCCCCGACCTCTTTTTTACTTAAGTCCTAAGAAATATCACTGTTTAAAAACAAAACACTGTAATACCTGGACTTCCCTCTAATAAACATGAGTATACTCCCAAATATCTTTCTCATCTATGCCAGTGCTTGTATGAGCTCAGACAAATCTTTCCTTTTCACAATTTACTTTCCAAACTGGCAAATAATTATATTCACTCATAGAAATGTCAAAAGTCTTGATTAATAAAATTTGCCAAGCACTTTTAAATATACAGATAAAAGCAGTTATAACAAGAACCTTATTTTAAAAAAGAATGTATTCCCTTTAGAGCCCTTACAGAAGTAAAGGTGGTAGTGTGCCGGCTGGTGTTATTTTTGCGCGCTCTCATGTTCTCAGTCTCTCTTATTTTTAAACAAATTTTACTGCTTCTGCATACATTTTTCAAAGAAAAACAACCTTCTGCATATGAGAACTGAGACGTTAACCTATCCTTTGGAGAGATTACTGTTTCATCTACTCCTATCAAGAGGCCAGGAATCAAGATTTTTCCAAGGCTGTGATTGGGGGGGATAAATGGGGGTTTCTATCATATTAAGACCAGTAAAGAGAAACCAATTTGAAGGAGAAAAAGAAAAGTAGAGATTCCTTGGGGACAGCTTCTGGTTTTAGTCACTGTTGTCATTCATTTCCAACAATTGAAAAAAATGATTCCAAATTATATTTAAAACACAACATTTAATCAGAATTAAAGTATAGCCGGGCTCGGTGGCTCAGCCTGTAATCCCGTGCCTTTGGGAGGCTGAGATGAGTGGATTGCTTGAGCCCGTGGGTTCGAGACCCGCCTGGACAACTTGGCGAGCCCTCATCTCCACAATAAATCAAAAATTAGCCAGGCATGGTAGCGCATGCCTATAGTTCCAGCTACTTGGAAGGCTGAAGCAGAAGGATCGCCGGAGCCCAGCAGGTCGAGGCTGTGGTGGCCAGAAGAGGCCACTGCACACCAGTTTGGGCGACAGAGTGAGACTCCACCTCAAAAATAAATAAATAAATAAATAAATAAATAAAGTATAGCAGGTCTTATTTGTTTTCTCTTTTAGATCTGAGTTTACATCAGAATTCAACCTCATACATTAACACTGTTTTTTGTCACTCCGATGTATTTTTTTCTATATATGGGCTTTTTTATTGGCTGAAGGGTAGCTAGATATAGTTGTGAGCTTTTTTCTTTTAATCAGTGATATCTTGGAAGATATGGCTGTGTTAGAAATGGGGATGTTGGCTGGGCTTGGTGGCTTAGCCTGTAATCCCAGCACTTTGGGATTACAGTTCTGGCTACTTGGAAAGCTGAGGCGGAAGGATCGCGGAGCCCAGCAGGTCGATGCTGGGGTGGCGGTGAACGTGCCACGGGACTCCAGCCTGGGCGACAGAGTGAGACTTCAACTCAAAAAAATAAAAAATAAAAAGAAATAGGGATGTTGACATACAGTGTGTTAGTGGATGTCTTGCATCTTTCCAGCCTCCCCCCACCAAGCCTTTGCTCACGTTATTTCTTCTATATGGATTGTCCCTCCCCTTCCTCCATTCCTGTAAAGCTAAATCCTATCCATTTTTCAAGGCCCAATTCACATGCTCCATTCCTTACACTCTCATATAACTTCCTATTTCTAGTATATAATATTACTGAGATTTAAAAATGTTTACATGAATTTGTATCTGTCTTTCCTACTACATTGAGACCCTTGAGTACAAAAAAACCCTCTCATGTCATGACCCTAGACACAATAAATTTTTGAAATATAAAAAATAAAATCTCAGTTCAAAGTAACCTTTAAAAGGGATGCCATAAGCAACCTAATTATTCAGTCAGTGGGGCTGCTAGAAGCCATTGTCTTCATAGCTGAATTCAACTGACTCAATTGCAAACTCTTTTAAGGCCAAGAACTCCGTCTTATTTCTTGTGCATCTCTCCTACACACACCTCAATATCACCAAATTCAATGTTCTGCACACATTAAGTGTCAATATAAAGCCAGATTACCATAGATAAAGAGGTTATGATTAAAACAAAGATCAGATTCTGGAAAAATACTGAATTACAAAATGATAAAACAGTGTTGTCTGTGCTTAAGATATCCTCAACGTTTACAACAAAGTGTCAAAGATAAGATGCCATGGAGTGGGACAAGAATGGAGAGTGACTTTACTGGAAGAGGGGGCACAATGAACAAAATGAAGTGGGAACAAGAGTGCTCTCTCAGTTTACCTTATGATCCCAGAGCCAGACAAGAAGCCAGATATCTATTTTTAAATTATCTCATCAATTGTGGCGATTCTAGTAATCCTAGTTTCCAAAATATAACAAGATGTCACTAAGCAAAGACCCCAGTCCATATGACTTCCAACGCTGGGCACAGACCTTTTACCCTCAATTAATTAGGTAACATAGGCCATGGATAGATGATCAAGGTACTCTCCCCAGGAGGGTACAAGAAAGTGACACCGGTGGGTGGCTAATCTCCCCTCCTCCATCCCCTGGTAGGGAAAGTAAAACATAAGTTTGCTAAATACCTGAGTCTTGAAGAACTGAGAGTTTAGAGATTGCCAAGATTAGCATGACCTTCTCTCTACACTTGGTAGCACAGACTGACAACACAGAACACTCCCTCTTAGAAAGGACGACGGGAAGCCAATGAAGGACTTACCTGGCTTTTCCGTCCTATGGTGAAGCCTTCGAAGCTACCCAGACCGTGGCGGCGACAAATTAGCGCATGCAGGCTCCAAGCTCACACACTCCGAGCAGTCACAGGAGCTGCGGCAACGGCGGCGGTAGCTGTGGCGGCAGCAGCAACTCCTCCCTTCACTTCTCTTTTTCCGCCTCCTGGCGCCGCGGCTGGCCACCTTTACCCCTCCCTTTTTCGACTGCCCCCACTTCCGGGTGATGCCCCGGCCGGAAGCAGGGCCGCCACGGAAAAGGGAGCGACGCGTCACGTGAAAGAGAACGCAGGATCCAGAGTCAAGCTTCTCCCGCCCCCTGCTGCCCTCTGGCCGACATGCAGCCTCAGGCGCCTCTGCGTTAGGATACGAGGCCCCTAGTCGCCTCAAGCTAAAACCCAAAACAGTGCCTATGCCATCTATAGTTTCCTAACCTCAGGCCAAGAGGTATACTGTAAGAGCTCTTTGTAAGTCATCTTCTACATAGTTCATCTTTACCCAGCATAAAATTAGGGTGCATCTGAGTTACCTTGCTTCTGGTAGAAGTGTAGTCTAATTCCAGATGTAAATGCCAGAACAATAAACTTGCCTTCATCTCTACATTGAAAAATGACAGAGGGGAAAATGTTTATAAATTCATAATCTATATGTGTGTGTTGGGGCAGGGATACCACCTCACTACCTTCATATCGTCATTCCAAGCTCTGAATTACTTCCCCATTTAGTTCACTCATCCAATATTTCAAACCCCTGGAGAATTCCAGGAATGCAAAAATGTTAGAATACCTGTCACTATGAGTTCATATAGAAAGAAGATCCATTAAATGTGATAATACAATGCAATAAATAAGTGGTACAGAAAACATTTGAGATAAGAGTTTTTTATTCATTTTTCAATTTGACATTTTAAAAAGCAACAAATATGCAGGATTTTTTAAATTATGATTTTTTTTTGTAGTCAGAGTCTCACTCTGTCATCCAGGTTGGAGTGCAGTGGCACACTCACAGCCACCACAGCCTCGACCTGCTGGGCTCAGGCAATCCTTCTGCCCCAGCCTTCCAAGTAGCTGGAACTACAAGCGTGCACCACCATGCCCAGCTAATTTTTCTTGATTTATTGTAGATATGAGGTCTCACCAAGTTGCCCAGGCTGGTCTCAAACCCCTGGATTCAGGCAATCCTCTCAGCCTACATTGTAGTTGTCAACATGCATAGCCATAACTACTAAAATACAAATTCAGCCTTAAATTTAAAATTTTTAAAAATCACATCTGACCTTCCATATGACCCAGCAATCCCACTATTCGTAATATATCCAGAGGAACTCAAATCATTTTACAAAAAAGATACCTGCACACACGTTTGTTACAGCTCTTTTAGCAATAGCAAAAAACATGGAACCAACCATGCTGCCCATTGAAGCTGGACTGGCTAAAAAAAATGTGGTAGGCCGGGCTTGGTGGTTCAGCCTGTAATCCCAGCACATTGGGAGGCCAAGGCGATTGGATTGCCTGAGCCTACGAGTTCGAGACCAACCTGGGCAACTTGGCGAGACCTCGTCTCTACAATTAATAAAAAAATAGCCGGGCATGGTAGTGCACGCCTGTAGTTCCAGCTACTTGGAAGGCTGAGGCAGAAGGAGCCCAGCAGGTCAAGGCTGAGGTGGCTGGGAGCATGCCACTGCACTCCAGTCTGGGCAACAGAGTGAGACACCAACTCAAAAAAAAAAAAAGTGGCACATATACACAATGGAATATTACGCAGCCTTAAAGAAGGACAAACATATGGACTTTGCAGCAACTTGGATGGATTTAGAGTCTATCATA
>NW_007258857.1:218905-220542 GCF_000164805.1 Carlito syrichta
GCGCTACCACGCCCGGCTCATTTTTTGATTTGTTGTAGAGATGAGGTCTCGCCAAGTTGCCCAGGCGGGTCGCGAACATAAAAAATATTTTTAAAAAAATAAAATTAAAATCACATGTTGTGAAATTAGGATGGTTTTTTACGTGGGCTTTCAAATATTAGCAAGTTGCTTTTTAACTACAGTATTAGCACTATGATAATCTTCCAAACGTATTCAGTAAAAGGCAAAAAACAGAAATATAGCTTTATTAGGAGAGTAACAAATCTACTAGCTCTCTAGTTTTTTACATAGTTTATCACTATGAGCTGCAAGATCTTCTACCAAACATGTACACCCTTATTCAAGCTCAGCCATTCCCTCACTCTAAATCTGTATCATCCCTAGTCCTCCTTAGCAATGTACAAGCATAAAGGATGTCTTCAAGAAGCAACCAGGTTTTCTGGGGGTTGAGCAGATAGTAGGTGTCCCCAAAATGCTAATGACTATCACCAATGACATTAATAATCAAAAGGGTGAGAACTCTACATCTGTGAGTCTACAATTACTATGGTACCTATTTCTAGATAAGTTAAATAATTTAAAATAACAGAACACAGGTGCTAAAATAATTCAGCTATGGAGGGAAATTGAGAATGGGATTTATGACATTCACCCTAGTTTAAAAATAATTCATAGCCATCCAAAACATAAGAGTTTAAAGGATTGGCAATGTTTCTAAGGTAAGTCTCTTAACTAAATTCTTCAGTCATACAGATACTTAAGGACAGGAAGAATAATTTGGTGACCTTCCAACTCTAGGTATTATTAAAACTCTCAAAGTGATGTTTTATGGGATAGGTTGAGAGCATTTGTTCAAAGGATAACACTTTCTTGGCTTTGAGTGCACTAGGAAAGCTGCAAGGCTAGAATACTTTGATGGCACAAAATAATTTAGACTTAAACTAGTGCTTCATGTCTAATAGTGGTCATGATAGTTTTAGAATTACTTATCACGGCAAGAGTAACTATGAAATTAAGTTCAAGAAGCTTGTTCCAAGATACTATCACCAACAAGTTTTGACATAAAGCAACATATACTTTTGCTGGCAAATGGACACACAGACAACATACTACAATGTCACACAAATAGATAACAAGTATCGCCTGACAGAAGTGATACAAATCATACTGAAATTGCCTCCAGTTATTATACTCAGTGCTAATTCAATGACAAACAGGTATATAATCTAATAGAAGTTTGAGACTTCCTTAAAAGATGCTTTTTTACTTAATTACATCTCAGGGTTATGTCCATTATTAATACTTTAGTCCTATTATGAAGAACATCCTTTCTAAATGTATGTTCATTCAAATTTTATCAAATAGTGGTATTACTATATAGTTAGCTAACCATTGCAACTTACAGTGACATTCAATTCTTCCTATTCAAATATAATCACTAATTTTGGTGCATTTGATAACAAGCAGGACATAATGTCATGAGAGCATACTTCTAGCATTCCATGTAATAAGCAAGTTTCAAATGCTTGCTAGCCGGGCTCGGTGGCTCAGCCTGTAATCCCACGCCTTTGGGAGGTGGAGGTGAGTGAATTGCCTGAGCCCGCGGGTTTGAGACCCGCCTGGGCAGCGAGACCTCA
>NW_007258857.1:220629-221897 GCF_000164805.1 Carlito syrichta
TGCGGTGGCCGGGAGCAGCCACTGCACTCCAGTCCGGGCGACAGAGTGAGACTCCAACTCAAAAAAAAAAAAAAAAATCAAATGCTTGCTTAAACATAAATTTTATCAGGCTGAGCACGGTGGCTCATGCCTGCAATTCCAGCACTCTGAAAGGCCAAAGCAGGAGGATCATTTGAGCCCCATAGTTTGAGACCAGCCTAGGCAACACGAGACTTTGTCTCTACATAGTCAAAAAAATTAATTGGGCATGGTGGTGCATGCCTGTATTCCCAGCTACTTGGGAGACTGAGGCAGGAGGATCACCTGAACCCAGGAGGTCAAGGTTGGGGTGAACATGAATATGCCACTGCACCTTAGGCTGGGCGACAGAGACCCCACTCAATTTTTTTTTAAGTGTAAACCTTACCTATATCATGAAAATGTGGAGATTCCTTGGCAGGGCATGGTGGCTCACGCCTGTAATCCCAACACTGTGGGAGGTGGAGGCGAGAGGATTACCTGAGCTCAGGAGTTCGAGACTACCTTGAATAACAAGACGAGACCTTGTCTCTACAATAAATCAAAAAAATTTGCCAGGTGTGGTGGCACATGCGGCCTGGGCCACGGAGTGAGACTCTAACTCAAAAAAAAAAAAAAAATTAAGAAAAATTAGCCAGGAGTGGTGGCACATGCCTGTAGTACCAGCTATGCAGGAAGCTGAGGCTGAAGGATCGATCACCTGAGCCCTGGAGGTCAAGGCTGCAGTGGCCGTGAGTATGAGACTCCAACTCAAAAACATAAAAAATAAAAATAAACTGAGGGTAATCCATATATCCAAACACTGTTATAATTACAGAAAGTCAACAGGAGAGTTTGCTGATAGTAGTTAGATAACGGAACAGACTGCATTTGACAGATCCTTTCTTTAACAACATTATAAACATCTCCAATAAATATGCTAAAAAGTTTTAAAAATTTGTAATCAAGATGAATACACCAAATCAACCAGTAAGCTAGCTAGTCTTCAGATAGCCTTGGTCATTTTATAGGACCACTCTTCCCTTGGATCTGGTGATTTTACTTGCCAATTCCAAGTATAAACATAATGAACAGTATAAAGTAGTAGGCATAATCAAGACCTGGGCCAAATTTCTGGCTCAAAGATAACCTAAAACAGCTTTGTGATCAGCTATTCATAAACCATGATTTTAACTTACTATAAAAATGACTTCTAAGCCAGGCTCGGTGGCTCAGCCTGTAATCCTGCGCCTTTGGGAGGCTGAGGTGAG
>NW_007258857.1:222038-225775 GCF_000164805.1 Carlito syrichta
GAGCAGCCACTGCACTCCAGTCTGGGCGACCAAGTGAGACTCCAACTCAAAAAAAAAAATGACTTCTAGATGATAGCCAAATTTTCCTTTCACTTTACCTCATAGAGAGAAGCTATTAAAGATGTTGTATACCATTTTGACTTTACAAAGGTTAAATAAAAAGTGATAAGCTTGGGTTTAATTTATAAAGGAAACAAACAAAAACTACAATGAAGGTTTCAAATGTACTTTATTTCTTCAACAATGCCATATTTTAATGGGTACACAGCGTTTTTACTTGGCATCAATTATGAGTTAATTTTTTAACTATTCAGTATTACACCAGATGGGATGATTATTGATCTCTCCATTCCTTTGGGGTGACTCTGCCAACAGGGGACAGGTTCCATTCTATTCCAATTTGTGTTGCTACCTGTAAGAATTAAAATGTTGTCAGTTATACATGCTTAAACCAGAGTTCATCTCTTTTGAAGCTATTTCTTGAAAATGACAAGATATTCTGCTTTACAGGTTAAAAATACACAGAAATCACCTGAGACATAGTGCCCTCCATGTATGCCAAACCTAATTGCTGTCCTAATTCTCTAGAGTGGTGCTGTTCAATAGAACATCCATGAGATGAAGGAAATGTTCTGTATCTGCACTAAAATAATAGTCAATAGCCACATGTGGCTGTTGAGCACTTGAAATGTGGCTAGTATGACTGAACAAGTGAATTTTAAAATTTTATTTAAACTTATACTTCACATTTCTACATTATCTCTTCAAAACATTATTTCCCTCAACCACAACTACCTAAATAACTGCCAAACCTAGCACTTCATCTCTTTATCATTAAGGACCATTTTTACTTTCAAAAGCCCTTCTGACAACACATTTGTTCAACATTGGTTTATCCTTCTAATTAAGTACACACATTTTAATAATGTACCTGATTTCAGGAAGATCAAAACAAAAATGAAGAGGTATATTTATTTAAATAAAGTTTGTTAATTAAGGCAAGGGTTGGTTCATATCTTTTTTTTTTTCTCTTTTTTTTGGAGTTGGAGTCTCACTCCAGTCACCCAGGCTAGAGTGCAGTGGCATGCTCATGGCCACCACAGCCTCAACATGCTGTGCTCAGGCATTCTTCCACCTCAGTCTTTCAAGTAGCTGGAACTATAGGCATGTGCCACCATATCTGGCTAATTTTTTGATTTATTGTAGAGAAGAGGTCTCACCAAGTTGCCTGGGCTGGTCTGGAACCCATGGGCTCAGCCAATCCTCTTGTCTCTGCCTCCCAAAGTGTTGGGATTACAGGCATGAGCGATCACACCCAGTCGGCTCATATCTTTTATAACCAACTTACATACTTATTAAAACTTCAGGACTCCTACTTTTTATTTTTCTTTTTTTTTTGAGTTGGAGTCTCACTCTGTCACCCAGACTGGAGTGCAGTGGCACGCTCACAGCCACCACAGCCTCAACTTATTGGGCTCAGGTGATCCTTCTACCTTAGCTTTCCAAGTAGCTGGAACTACAAGCACACACCACCATGCCCAGCTAATTTTTTGATTTACTGTAGAAATGAGGTCTCGCCAAGTTGCCCAGGCTTGTCTCAAACCCAGCAATCCTCTCACCTTGGCCTCCCAAAGTGCTGGGATTATAGGTATGAGCCATCACAACCGGCCTAGGACTCCTACTTTTAACAAATAAGCACATTGACTGAAAAGTAGATTGTTAAATGTAAGATGTAAAGTATAAAAAATATGAAAACCAAGTTATTTTACATTTCATCCATCAAGAATATTCTGCTCGGTTCTGAAAGAATATTCTGCTCGGTTCTTTTTTAGAAGAAAAACCATTAAGTGAAGTGTGTCCAGGAGGGTGACCCAAGACAGTGAAATTCCCGGAAATCATGTAACAAAAAGAAAGACCAATAGAACTAAAAAAGATTCAAGAAACATAGTATCAATTTTCTAGTATCTGATGGCTGTCATATAAGAGTGAAGAGTGGATCAGAATTTCAAGATTTTTTTTGCAGGGCATGGTGGCTCATACCTGTATTCCCAGAACTTTAAAAGGTAGAGGAGAGGATTTTCTGAGCCCAGGGATTTGAGACCAGCCTAGGCAACTTGGCAAGACCTCATCTCTACAATAAATAAAAAAAAAAAAATCAGGCCGGACTCGGTGGCTCAGTCTGTAATCCCAGCACTTTGGGAGGCCGAGGTGAGTGGATTCCCTGAGCCCGGGTTCGAGACCTGCCTGGGAAAGTTGACGAGACCTCATCTCCACTATAAATCAAAAATAGCCAGGTGTGGTAGCGCGCACCTGTTCCAGCTTGGAAGGCTGAGGCGGAAGGATCGCCAGAGCTCAGCAGGTCGAGGCTGCGGTGGCCAGGAGCAGCCATTGCACTCCAGTCTGGGTGACAGAGTGAAACTCCAACTCAAAAAAAAAAAAAAATTAGCCAGGTGTGGTAGCACATGCCTGTGGTTCCAGTTACTTGGACAGCTGAGGCGGAAAAATCATCTGAACCCAGCAGGTCAAGGTTGTGGTGTCTATAAGCATGCCACTGCACTCCAGCCTGGGAGAAAGAGTGAGACTCCAACTCAAAAATATATATATGTTAATTAAACAACGATGCAATATGGAAAAGGGCTGCCTTGTGATTCAGTAAGCAATCTGTCACTGGAAATGTTAAGAACAGAAGAAAAATGAATGCTGAGGAAGAAATTCCTACACTGAATGGGTCATTAGATTAGACAATCTCTCAAATCCCCCTAACTGGATATGTATTCTACTATGTTAAACATTTTGAATGCACAAACTAAATGCGAATGAAAAGCATCTAAAATAGAAATTATCAATCAATAGTACTTACATATGTCCATACAGCAATACAGAAAGTAGCTCCACTAGCTAATACAGCATTACCATATTTGTCATGAAAATCAGGTATACGTTTCTGGTGGCTCTGCCTTGTCATTGTTTGCTGAATGCTTCGAACTTACAGGGGAAAAAAAGAATACAGAAGCATATCTATCAATTTTCAGGAATATAAAACATGTGTGATTGATACTGACAATCAGGAAAACCAAAGAATTTTACAGTAATATGTAGTCCAATAAAATGTTAAAATATATTGTTGCCAAAAGCAAAGTGGCATACTTGAAATGCACCAAAAATAAAATGAATTGACAGATGGATAAATATGTCATAAAACAAAGATGGCAAAATGTTAACAACAATTGTAAAATCTATGTGGTGAGTATATGGGTGTTCATACAATTCTTCCAACTTTTCTGTATGTCTGAGAGTTTTCCTAATAAAATACTGGGGAGAAAAAAAGCAAAGAATTGGTGATATCAGTAACATCCACTACAAAGTGGCATTTGTATAACCACTAGAACTTGGCTCCCATTCATTAATTTGAATACTTATGACAAAATTTTCATTGAGTTTACTCAAGAGTAATCAACAACTTACAACATGCAAGGGCAAATAAAGTCAAAATGAACTTCAAATTAAAGCCCACTAAATGTTTATGAGCTCAAAATGACAACAACAAAAAACCTCCAAAAACTAGGGGAATCTTGATTTTTAACAAATTAATGGGCCAGGTTCAGTGATTCATGTCTGTAATTCCTGGTCTTCGGGAAGCCAAGGTGGGAAGATCACTTGAAGCCAGGAGTTTGAGACCAGCCTGGGCAACATAACAAGACCTTGTCTCTATTAAAAAAAAAAAAAAATGCCGGGCT
>NW_007258857.1:225846-227815 GCF_000164805.1 Carlito syrichta
AGGGAGCCCAGCGGGTAGAGGCTGCAGTGGCCGGGAGCGGCCACTGCACCCCAGTCTGGGTGACAAAGTCAGACTCCAACTCAAAAAAAAAAAAAAGTTTTTAAAAACTAGCTGGGTGTGGTGACGCATGCCTGTTGTATGTAGTCCTAGCTACTTGGGAGGCCGAGACAGGAGGCTATGTTTGAGCCCAGCAGTTCAAGGCTGCAGTGAGCTATGATTGCACCACTGCACTCCAGCATGGACAAAAACACAAGACCATCTCTTAAAAATTTATTAATTCGCTAATTAATATGGCATTGTGCCAAAAATAAATGGTATATTAAAAAGTGTACAATTAAGCCGGGTTCGGTGGCTCAGCCTGTAATCCCGCACTTTGGGAGGCTGAGGTGAGTGGATTGCCTGAGCCCGCGGGTTCGAGACCCGCCTGGGCAACTTGGTGAGACCTCATCTCTACAATAAAAAAAAAATAAAAAATTAGCCGGGTGTGATAGCGCGCGCATGTAGTTTCAGCTACTTTGAAGGCTGAGGCGGAAGGATCGCAGGAGCCCAGCAGGTCGAGGCTGCGGGGGCTGGGAGCAGCCACTGCACTCCAGTCTGGGTGACAGAGTGAGACTCTGACTCAAAATAAAAAATAACAAATAAAAAATAAATAAATAAATAAATAGTGTACAATACAGACCCTGTCCTCAGGTAACTTCCTGAGGCTATTACACATGTAGACATAACTATAATCAAAGAAGTAGAATTAGCTAAACATTTGGGCTGACAGGATTTGGTTACATAGATGTGGGAAAGAGGAATGTGAAAAAAGGCAAGGAGACAAAAGTTCAGCATGCTATAAAACCAATTAAATTTGAACAGACAAGGTGTAAGGCAAGTGATAGGAAATAAACTAGAAAGGATCATGAAGGGCCACTTTATTTGGTAGGCAGGGGAAGTTAGTACAAGTCTTCAAGTAGAATGATAACTATGATTTTACTCTTCTAGTAGAAAGAGTAGAACAATTAAATTTTCAAATTGCCCCTGGAAGAACTAAAAAGGAGAGTTTGAGAAAGAGCCAAGAAAAGGCATATTTCCAGCTGTTTTTTCTTTTCTAATTTAAGTAGCAGGTCCTTATTGTTTTTAAAAGTTTCAAAAGGCACTTGCATATATAACAAAAAATATGTTAAAGAAACAGCAATGTTGCCCATTCACTAGCAATTAAGAATATAATAAGCTGGACATGGTGATTCAGGTCTGTAATCCCAGCACTTTGGGTGACAGAGGTGAAAGGATTGCCTGAGCCCACGGATTTGAGGCCAGCCTGGGCAACTTGACAAAATCTCATCTCTACAGTAAATCAAGAAAAAAAAGCTGGGTGTGGGGGTACACGCCTGTAGTTCCAGCTACTTGGAAGACTGAGGTGGAAGGATCACCTAATCCCAGCAGGTGGAGGCTACAATGGCTGTGAGTGTGCCACTGCACTCCAGAGTGGGTGACAGAGTTGAGATTCCGACTCAAAAAAAAAAGAATATAATGGCTTCTATGTGGTACAATGGGTTATTTCACGATAATTATTTGAGCACTATTGGGTCTTCTCTTAACAGCTACTGACACCTTTATTTTACTTTTTTGAGTCGAGGTCTCACTCTGTTGCCCTGGTCACTGCAGCCTCCGGAGTACCTGGAACTGCAGGTACATGCCACTATGCCTGGCTAATTTTTGTTTGTGCTTGTTTGTTGGTAGAAAAGAGGTCTCAGCCGGGCTCGGTGGCTCAGCCTGTAATCCCACACCTTTGGGAAGCTGAGGTGAGTGGATTGCCTGAGCCCGCGGGTTCGAGGCCCGCCTGGGCAACTTGGCGAGACCTCATCTCTACAATAAATCAAAAAAATTAGCGGGCGTGGTAGCGTGCGCCTGTGGTTCCAGCTACTTGGAAGGCTGAGGCAGAAGGATCGCCAGAGCCCAGCAGGTAGAGGCTGCAGTGACCAGG
>NW_007258857.1:227835-229109 GCF_000164805.1 Carlito syrichta
TCCAGTCTGGGTGACAGAGTGAGACTCCAAATAAAAAAAAAAAAAAGAAAAGAAAAGAGGTCTCACTATATTGCCTAGGCTGGTATGGAACTCCAAGCACACTTCCCACCTTGACTTCCCAAAATGCTGGGATTATGCTGGGTCTCATATTCACATACAGTTCATTAACTAATAGACTCATTCATTTATTTATGAGTCAGAGTCTCACTGTCTCAGCCACCGCACCGGGACTCATATTCACATTTGTTTATTTATTTATTTACTTACTTATAAGTCAGAGTCTTACTCTGTCACAGTCACTGCACAGGGCCTCACATTCACATGTATTATTTATTCATTCATTTGTGAGTAGGAGTCTCACTGCCACCACACTGGGCCTCGTATTCTTATTTATGTATTCATTTATTCACTCATTCATTCACTTATTTATGAGTCACAATCTCTGTAACAGAGAAATCCTTCCACCTCAGTCTTCCAACTAGCTGGAACTACAGGCGTGTGCTACAACGCCCCGCTAATTTTTTGATTTATTACAGAGACGAGGTCTCACCAAGTTGCCCTGGCTGGTCTCGAACCCCTGGGTACAGGAAATCCTCTAGCCTCCGCCTCCCAAAGTGCTGGGATTACAGGTGTAAGTCATCACACCCAGCTTCATTTTCACCTTTAAACAGTCACACTGGAATAAGCAAATTTAAAATACTTCAAAATATATTCTGCTTCAGAAAAGTTAAAAAGCGGGCATGTGAATTCCACATTTCCACATTAAAAACAAAAACAAAAAACCTTTCCTGAAGAACAAGAAGGTCCTACTTGCTCAAAAGGCAAAGAAATTAAGACTACCAAACAATTCTGCAACTTCTCATGACGTCAACGATCAGGATACCCAAGAGAATTTCATTAGACCCCCTCCTCTGTTACAAAAAATGGTTTCGTTACTACACATTGATAATCTCACTTAATACTCAACATCCCTACGAGATACGTATTCCTTACTAACCTCTTATTTTACAAAAGAGGAAACTAAGGTTCCGAGAGTTTAAATCACTTGCCCAAAGTGAAAGAGATAATAAACGCGGCTTTTGAAATATGAAAAACCAGTCGGGTTAATATTCTGTGCTTATTTTCAAAATTGGTTGAATGTTTAGAACACAATCTAGTAATACCCCTAGTGATTCTGTTAAATTGAAAATAAAAAGATCAGCCGGGCTCGGTGGCTCAGCCTGTAATCCCGCGCCTTTGGGAGGCTGAGGTGAGTGGACTGCCTGAGCCCGCGG
>NW_007258857.1:229181-251871 GCF_000164805.1 Carlito syrichta
CCACTGCACTCCAGTCTGGGTGACAGAGTGAGACTCCAACTCAAAAAAAAAGTAAAGAAAAAGAAAAGAAAAAGATGGCTAAATAACCAAATGACATCAGGTCACCTTCATAGTAAAACAACTGCCCACGTTACTCAAGGTCACCTTCAATGCAAATCAAGTATGGAAATGAATTTTCTCTCTCCAATCTAATGTGCTATCAATATACAGTACTGGTCCCCAAATTTCCCTATATGTGACCAACTTTTAGATAAGAAAAAATTGACCACGATTGCTTTCAGGGCAGCTAATATTCACCAACCCAAGGATAACTTCAAAGCTGCATGGTTACCTACATTGTAGGTTGTCTCCTTGCAAAGAAACCAGGTGAAGAGTTAGATTTACAGTTTCCTTCCATTTCATACAGCAACTGGAGAAGAGATTCTTCTACGAGGGGTTAGGAATAAATGTACCCCCAAATCTAAAATTTAGGACATCACTTAACGAACAAGAGGCATCCACCAATAGTGTCCCTCTCTATAATCATAGGTTACTGAAGAATTAAAAAGCAAGGCTAAGCTTTGACTCCAATAACAGAAAGAGAGCCGAGAACTGAAACAGAAACACTGGGTACGTGATAAAGCAAGTGCTAAGGACATTTTCCCAAAGACTTGGGAAGAGGTGGGAGACACAGCATTCAGAATTAGAAAGCCAGGATGTCATGAAAGAAAAGGACGCAAGAGGCCACGAGGACAAATAGGTATAAAGCTGTTGTAAATGATTCGTTCACAGTGTTTGCTCACCTGGGAGACGACTTAGTGCGTTTTTGGCAAAGGGAAACATCGTGAAGCTGAAGAAATAACTGCGACAACCCAACTACTGCTTTGATGCAAATTCGCTTCAGGTAGGTACCCTTGCAAAGTGTCCTGAAAAACAAAATGGCTTTCGGCTGGGATCCTTGAAGAGATTTGATCAAATCTCGCGAGATCTGTAAAACCTATAGAAATTGTACTTCGCTTTCCTGCTAGGAAAGCTAAAGGCCGTTGGGAAATGTAGTTTCATGCCTTTGTAAATGGCGTATGGTAGTATTTAATGAGGAATGAGAGAATTCCCTGAAGCTAGATTTAGGGCTCTTTACAAGGGAGCCGAGACACTAATTTTAGACGGAATCGTCTAAGGCACCAGCTTCCAAATGATGTTAACTTTCCAGAGGCTTGGATTTACTATCTTGCTGCTCGTGGAACTCTCTCGTTCTTCTTTCTGTTCCCCCAAAAGTTCCTTTACTTCTTTCATTTTGGTCTCCTATTACTACGCGCTAATCGGCTTAACTTTTAATTTTGAAATAACTTCTAATTTAGAGAAGCGTTGCAAGAGTAGTAAAAAAGAATCTCTGTAATATGTGGGAAAATATGTGACAAGGCAAATTTAGTAAGCTGTTGATTGTAGAATTGTGATGGTGGTGGTGGTTTGCAGTACAATTCTTTCCATTTTTCTGTATGTTTGAATATTTTCATATTAAAATATTGGGGGGTAGAGCTATTGTATACCCATTACCTAGGTACACCAATTGGTAATATTTTGCCACAGGTTTTCTCTCCCTCTCTCCATATATTTGTTTGGGTGTTTTGTTCTGAACCATTTGAGAATAACCTGTGTACATCTTGCACATTTACCTGTTAATAACTCAGGGCTAATTCTCAAAGAGTAGGATATTCTCTTACATGATCACGGTACAGTTATCAAATTCAGAAAACTTAATATTGATACAATACAGCTCATATTCCAATTTCACCACTTGTTCCAAGGTCTGTATTCTGTCCAGATCCTTGCGTTGGATGTACTTGTCGTGTGCCTTTAGTCTCCTTTAAAAGTGAATACTTTCTCAGCTTTTCTTTGTCTTTCGTGGCAATTAATTTTTTTTCTCACTACAGGTATGCTTTATTCTCTCAATTTTATATATGAAGGAAGTGAGATGCAGAATCCTTAAGTGGTCAAGATGAAACTCAAATCAAGATGAATATCAGGCAATTGAAAGTAGCAGAACTACCACTGGATCTTCTTACTCCACAGATCAGAACTCTAGTATTTTTGAAGAGTACGGGCCAGTTATTTTTTAAATTTTCCCTCAGTTTGTGTCAATTAGATGTTTCTGCAGAAATCGATTGTTTATGCACTTCTGGCAGGAATAATACATAACCGCTGTGCCTTTTTAGGACTTTTTATCAGGAGGCATGTGATCTTAGCTTGTTTCATTATTGGTAATGCCACCTTTAATCATTGGTGGAAGTAGTGCCCTTCAGGTTTCTACACTACAGTGACTGTTTTCCTGTATGTAATTAATGTGTAACTTGTGAAGAACACATTGGAACTACGTGAATATACCGTTCTTCATCAAACTTTAACCAAGTTTTTTAATCCATTGATTAATTTTGCCTAAAGCGACTATTGGTATGAAAATTGTAAGATGATGGTTTTCTAACTCTATCAGTCCTTCTATATTTAATAGTGGGTATTCTACTGTAAGAAATAATTTAGCTGGGCATGGTGGCGCATGCCTGTAGTTCCAGCTACTTGGAAGGCTGAGGTGGAAGGATCGCCTGAGCCCAGCAAGTTGAGGCTGCAATGGCTGTGAGCGTGCCACTGCACTCCAGCTTGGGTGACAGAGTGAGACTCCAACTCAAAAAATAAAAAAATAAAATAAAAATCTGGGCGTGGTGGCTCACACCTATAGTGGCACTTTGGGAGGCCAAGTTGAGAGGATTGCCTGTGCCCACGGGTTCGAGACCAGCCCAGGCAACTTGGTGAGACCTCATCTTTACAATAAATCAAAAAATTAGCCAGGTGTGGTGGCAAGCGCCTGTAGTTCCAGTTACTTGGAAGGTTGAGGCAGAAGGATCACCTGAGCCCAGCAGGTCGGGGCTGCGGTGGCCATGAGTGTGCCACTGCACTCCAGCCTGAGCGACAGAGTGAGACTCTGACTCAAAACAATAAAAAAAAAAAGAAATTTATTTTCTCCTCTATTTATTATCAGTATGGATTCATGGATTCAATTGGTTAAAATCCATTACTGTCACAATTTAAGTACTGGTGTACTTAAAGAAGTGTCATTCCTTCCCCTAACTATTCCACTGTAGGTAACCAGCTTTGTTAGTTTTTGGGTTATATTTTCTGTGATTCCTTTTGCAAAGATGGGCAAATACATGTATATTTTCTTATTTCCCCTTCTATTTCTCACAAATATATAATAAAATCCATTACCATTTTACACAGGTCTTTCTCATTCTTCTTTTACACCTGCAAAATGCTCCATGGTGTACATGTACCATAATATATTCAATCAGTCTTCTATTTTTGAACGCTTAGATAGTTCCAATAATATTTCTATTTATTTATTTATTTTCATTTGAGTCAGTCTCACTCTGTCGCCCAGGCTGGAGTGCAAGTGGCACACTCATGGCCACTGCAGCCTTGACCTGCTGGGCTCAGGGGATCCTTCCGCCTAAGCCTTCCAAGTAGCTGGAACCACAGGCACACACCACTATGTCCGGCTATTTTGATTTATTATAAAGACGAGGTCTTGCCAAGGTGCCCAGGCTGGTCTCGAACCCCTGGACTTCTATTTTATATCTGATATTTGCTGAACACAATACAATTTTCACTTTGGAGTCTACATGTTTGCTACTTACAAAGTTAAAATAACACATTTGTACACACACAGTAAAATACTAGCAGCCTTTAAAAAAAAAAAGAAATCTTGTCATTTCTGATGATAGGAATGAACCTGGAGGATATCATGCTAAGTGAAATAAACTGGGCACATGTAAAATCTAAAAATATGTGATAAGCCGGGCTCGATGGCTTAGCCTGCAATCCCACGCCTTGGGAGGCTAAGGTGAGTGGATTGCCTGAGCCCGTGGGTTCGGGACTCACCTGGGCAACTTGGTGAGACCTCATCTCTACAATAAATCAAAAATTAGCCAGGCGTGGTAGTGCGCACCTGTAGTTCCAGCTACTTGGAAGACTGAGGCGGAGGGATTGCCGGAGCCCAGCAGGTCGAGGCTGCGGTGGCCAAGAGCGGCCACTGCACTCCAGTCTGGGCGACAGAGTGAGACTCCAACTCAAAAAAATAAATAAATAAAAATATGTGATATATATACACAATGGAATATTACGCAGCCATAAAGGAGGAAAAAATTATGAACTTTGCAGCAACTTGGATGGATTTAGAGTCTATCATACTCAGCGATCTATCACAGAAACAAAGAACTGAGTACCACATGTTCTCATTCAGGTGGATCCTGAACATTTACTATAATACTACGCGCATCCATGTCTTCCGGCCTAGAAGAATATTCAAATTTGTGTCATATCATC
Organism: Carlito syrichta; assembly: GCF_000164805.1. Lineage (NCBI taxonomy): Eukaryota > Metazoa > Chordata > Mammalia > Primates > Tarsiidae > Carlito > Carlito syrichta. The sequence goes on from NW_007258857.1 coordinate 233,535, forward strand.
CAAATAAATCCAAATTATAGGCAGACTGATTTTATGTTGTGTCTTTCTTCTTGCGTGTATTATTATTCTATAGTTAAAAATCATCCCACTTTTAAATCTCATTAATATAAAACAGAACTTGGCCAAATACATGGAAACTTCTTCAGCTTTCATTATTTTTAGATGAGCGAATGGGATGTTTGATGAAAACTTTATGACCACAAATACTTAAAAAGAGGGAAAGAGCTTCTTTGCAACCTTACTTTTGCACCTATACCCCACACAGAATAATAAATAAAAAGAAGCCATTTGCTGTCTTGTTTATAACCTGTAATTTAAGTCCTTGTTGGTAAGTTTAACTGGAAAAAAATGCTATGAATAAACAAAAACTTTTTTTTTTTTTTTTTTGAGTTGGAGTCTCACTCTGTCGCCCAGACTGGAGTGCAGTGGCCGCTCCCGACCACCGCAGCCTCGACCTGCTGGGCTCCGGCGATCCTTCCACCTCAGCCTTCCGAGTAGCCGGAATTACAGGCATGCGCTACCACGCCTGGCTGATTTTTTGATTTATTGTAGAGATGAGGTCTTGCTGCCCAGGCGGGTCTCGAACCCACGGGCTCAGGCAATTCGATCACCTCAGCCTCCCAAAGGCACGGGATTACAGGCTGAGCCACCGAGCCCGGCTACAAAAACTTTTAAGAATAATTTTGATGTCCGCTTTTTTCAGCGCTCCTGGCACAGTTCATATGACACAAGAGGTATTCAACAAGCTCTTGATTGTATGTACTTTTAAAATATACTCCAGTGATATTAGGTATACTTTTGCTTTCATACTTTTACTTTTTTTTCGTTTTAATTTAAAGTACTTTTGGTCAGGGGCAGTGGCTCACGCTCATAATCCCAGCACTTTAGGAGGCAGCAGGAAGAGGATTGCCTGAGCCCAGGGGTTTGAGTTTAGCCTGGGCAAATTGGCGAACCCTCGTCTCTACAATAAATAAATAAATTAGCCGGGCATGATGGCACACGCCTGTCGCTCCAGTTACTCGGGAGGCTGAGGCGGAAGGATCACCCAGGAGGTCAAGGCTGTGGTGAGCCATGATTGTGCCACCGCACTCCACCCTGGATGACACAGTGAGACTACGACTACAAAAAAAAAAAATTAAAGTACTTTGGAGGCAGGACAACGGACTAAGATAGCTCTTATCACTAATGTGGCTAGGTCCTATTTTTCTAGATTATTACACAAAAAAGATGGATTTCAAAGACTTCTAAATGAACCTCTGAGAGAAACACTCCGTTTTAGTAACCTCAAGCCATTTTGGACCCTGAAATAGCCTCAACGTTTCACAACTGCGCATGTGTTTGAAGCGCAACTAAACGCGAGATCTTTACGTATAGTGAAAAGGGCGGTCCATTAGCTTTAGGGGACCAGTAAAATACCTCCAGATTGTCGTTTTTCTATTGGCTAACGGAGACCAATTAGAAGTGAACAGTCTTTTAACGGGCGTCTAGTGCTAGCGCGCTGTGACGTAATGTGAGGGTTCGCCCAGGAGGGCTGAGCAGGACCAATGAGGAAAGGCAAGGGGCTGGTTTGCCTGTTCTCACGCTCCACCCTCAGACCTAGCCTGAGGAAAGTTTCCCTTATAGGAGGGGGAGGGGCGAACATGGCAGCCCGTTGGTGGTTTTGGTGTGTATCTGCAACCATGGTGGTGGCGCTGCTACTCGTTTACGAAGTTCCCTCGGCCTCTGCCCAAAGAAAGAAAGAGGTGAGTACGCGTTTCCAGCAACACGGGCTTCTCCCAGTGACTAGAGTTTGAGAGTGTCTCTTTCACCTTTTCCCACCTCCTTTTCCCCGCCAGTTCTGTGCCTTTGATGGCTTCAGTTTCTCCGTTTTTGAAGTTGTGGGGTTCGTGAGAGAAGAAACTGTAACTCCATGTCTTCTGGGGATATAGAGTCTGAGAGTGGGGTGAGGTGGGTGACAGCCTGGCTTCTATAGGCCTGTGAATTTACACAGTACGAGTTTTGGCACTTCTTTGAATGTGGGCCCCATCGGGTGTTGGGGGTGGGGAGTTCGACTTTAGGTCCGGGAGGTAGAATAGCTTAGAGTCCTACTGTCACCAGATGTATTGTGAATAATGTATAAGAGCTATCTATTTTGTAGCATTTTCACTTTAAGAATGTGAGAATTAGACCGAAGAGTGAAATTGTGCCAGGTTTATTACTCTGTCCAAATAACTGTTTCAGAGCCATTTACCAGAGTAAAAACTCTTGACCATTTTCAATCATTCAACAAATATCAAGCATGCTAGGCACTGTTCTAGGAGCTGGGTATACATAAATGAACAAAACTAAAATCTTGTGGAATTTATAGGCTTTGGGAAGTGAAAGAGAGTGTTTTTTACTCACCGTTAAGCGATTCAAGCAGAGGAATTTTAACGTTGTGTTTTGAAACATTTGTGATTTAGAGCCATATACTCTTTTTTTTTTTTTGAGTTGGAGTCTCACTCTGTCGCCCAGACTGGACCACCGCAGCCTCAACCTGCCGGGCTGCGGCGATCCTTCCGCCTCAGCCTTCCGAGTAGCCGGAATTACAGGCATGCGCTACCACGCCCGGCTGATTTTTTGATTTATTGTAGAGATGAGGGCTCGCCAAGTTGCTCAGGCGGGTCTCGAACCCGCGGGCTCAGGCAATTCACTCACCTCAGCCTCTCAAAGCGCGGGATTACAGGCTGAGCCACCGAGCCCGGTTTAGAGCCATATACTCTTAGAGCTTTAAAGGATTACTAGCAATTATTTATACTCTCTAATTTTATAGATGAGAAAAATAGAGTCCTAAATTTGCACAGTTAACTGTTGCAGAACAAGTAATAAAGTCCTAGATCAGTCATTCTGATATTATTCCTTGTACATGATTGTACTATTTCTTGTACTTCCTCTAATACACAAAACCAGTACACACACTTTAAAAATACCATTTGAGTATTTCAGATGCCTGTCTACTTGACTTGAATTAAGAAAGAAGTTATTTTCTGTGTCTGAGTATATTAACTATTCCATAAGAAGAAAAAATAGCCTAGCAAGTTAGCAAGTTACTTGTTACATTGGCAAAAAGTAAAATAGTAATATACAATTATCAAAGTAATGGTGAAGTGAGCAGTCTCAGACACTGACACTCGAAATTGATGTGCTTTTTAGGGAGAGTCCAAACCCATTGAGTTTTTGGGGATTTTTTGTTTGTTTGGTTTTTTTTTTTTTTTTTGAGTCGGAGTCTCACGCTGTCGCCCAGACTGGAGTGCAGTGGCCGCCTCTGGCCACCGCAGCCTCGACCTGCTGGGCTCCGGGGATCCTTCCACCTCAGCCTTCCAAGTAGCTGGAACTACAGGCACGCGCTACCACACCCAGCTAATTTTTTTGATTTATTATAGAGATGAGGTCTTGCCAAGTTGCCCAGGCCGGTCTTGAACCCGCGGGCTCAGGCAATCCACTCACCTCAGCCTCCCAAAAGCGCGGGATTACAGGCTGAGCCACCGAGCCCAGCTTTTTTGTTTGTTTTTGAGTTTGAGTCTCAGTCTGTCACCCAAGGTGGAGTGTGGTGGCATGCTTATGGCCACCACAGCCTCAAACTTCTGGGCTCAGGTGATCCTTCCACCTCAGCCTTTCAAGTAGTTGGAACTACAGACACACGCCACGATACCTGGCTAATTTTTTGATTTACTATAAAGATGAGGTCTCACCAAGTTTCCCAGGCTGGTTTCAAACCCTTGGGCTCAGGCAATCCTCTTGCCTCTGCCTCCCAAAGTGCTGTGATTACAGGTGTGAGCCACCGTACCTGGTCTCCAAGCCACTGTTATGTGGAAAACAAGGTGCATAAAAATATGTAATTTTATATCCTAGAAGTCATTTATGTTAAAAACAACAGCAAACCCTATATGTAAGTGTATGTGTAGAGATACCTGCGTAAGGATACATGACAATCCCTTAACAGTGGCTATCTCTGAGCAGTTGGGAATGTTGATGGGGGAACATTTTTACTTTTTACCTTATATACTGGTATTATCTGAATTTCTAAAATGACCACCACTTATTATTTTTTAATAAAAAAGTAAAGGCTTTTTTAAAGTTACCATTTCTATCAGTTAAATTATATTTATTCATTTACTATTGTACTGAATTAGAAAAAGGGCCTAGCAGGAAATATGATTAATATGGTGAATGTTAACGCCAGGCGCAGGGGTTCGAGACCAGCCTGGGAAACTTGGCGAGACCTCATCTCTACAATAAATCAAAAAAATTAGCCGGGTGTGGTGGCACACAACTGTGGTTCCAGCTGCTTGGAAGGCTGAGGCAGAAGGATCACCTGAGCCCAGTAGATCAAGCTGTAGTGGCTGTGAGTGTGCCACTACACTCCAACCTGGGTGACAGTGAGACTGACTCAAAAAAAAAAAAAAAAGGTGAATTTTATGTTATGTGAATTTTGCGTCAATTAAAAAAATTTGTAAGGCATCAGATTATAACTCCTCTCCCTTCAGGCCCATCATTCAGACCCTTAACACTTTTGCAACTATATTGCAGTAACTGCTTAACTGGTTGCCCTTCAAACCATTCTTTGCATTGCTATTAGAGGCACTAACATGGAAATCTGAAAACTCTTCAACCTATTGTGCAGAATATAAAAAAAGGCCTCCTAGCCAGGCTCGGTGGCTCAGCCTATAATCCCACGCCTTGGGAGGCTGAGGTGAGTAAATTGCCTGAGCCCGCGGGTTCGAGACCCACCTGGGCAACTTGGCAAGACCTCATCTCTACAATAAATCAAAAAATTAGCCGGGCATGGTAGCGCGCACCTGTAGTTCCAGCTCCTTGGAAGGCTGAGGCGGAAGGATCGCTGGAGCCCAGCAGGTCGAGGTTGCGGTGGCCGGGAGCGGCCACTGCACTCCAGTCTGGGCGACAGAGTGAGACTCCAGCTCAAAACTAAAAAATAAAAATTAAAAAATTAAAAATTAAAAAATTAAAAATTAAAAAAAATTTAAAAGGCCTCTTTAGCCTGTCTGTGGTCTGCTTCTTCCTGTACTAGTCATAATGAATTATGTGCCTTCCTTGATCTTCCTGTACTCTCTTAGAAGCACATTCACCCTTTTCTAGCAGGTATAGGACTTCTGCTGGAGTATTCCCTTCTCTCTTACCCCACCTTTTCATTCACCTAAACTCTCCAAGTTTTTGCTTAAAGCAGTACCTTCTTTTTTTTTTTCATTCACGTGTACTCTCCAAGTTTTTGCTAAAGCAGTGCCTTCTTTTTTCCTTAGCTAAACGTTGCTTGGTGCTTCCAAGTGAATTAAGATGAATTTAGGACATTGTGTTGTCCTAGTTCATATGCCAGTCTTTCCCATTAAGCTGTGAGCATCTAGGCCGGACATGGTGGCTCACGCCTATAATCCCAGCATTTTGGGAGGCCAAGGTGAGAGAATTGCCTTAGCCCACGGGTTCGAGACCAGCCTGGGCAACGTGGTGAGACCTCATTTCTACAATAAATCAAACAACAACAACAACAACAACAAAAACTAGCCAGGCATGGTGGCGTGTGCCTGTAGTTCCAGCTATTTGGAAGACTGAAGCAGAAGGATCACCTGAGCCCAGTAGATTGAGGCTGTGGTGGCTGTGAGTGTGCCCCTGCACTTCAGCCTGGGCAACAGAGCGAGACTCCAACTCAAAAATAAACAAACAAACAACAACAAAAAAAAACTGTGAGCATCTTGAACACAGAAATCTCTTAATTAATTTTCTTTCCCTCCCACCCAGCAGTGTCAGTCAAAATGTCTTCAATGAACATTGAATTAACTATGTGCATATAGAGTCAGGAATCTATTGTTTCACTTGCAGGCTTTCTTAGATTTCACTACCTAAAATTGGATTTTCTCATTAGTAAACTTGGTATTAATATAGACTGGTAAAGATGTTTTGGTTTTTACTTCTTCATCCTCCAACCGAGAATGTTTTAAGCTGTTTTGAAAAAGATTATTGTGATGCTACTTAGATACGATTTCAAAATACTACAGGTGTTCTGTTGCGGAACTTTTTTTGTCAGTTTTTGAAAACTCTATTTTCAAAAATTCCAGGTCTATGCACTATAGTAGATTTGACATTAAATAGTAGGATACTATCTAAGAATCTAAATATTCTTTTTATTTGTTTTTGTTTTTTTGAGACAGAGTCTCGCTCTGTCACCCAAGCTAGAGTGCAGTGGTGTGATCATACCTTACTACAGCCTCTATCTTCCAGGCTCAAGCCATCCTCCCACCTCAACCTTCCAAGTAGCTGGGACTACAGGTGCACACCGCCACACCTGGCTAATTTTTCATTTTCTGTAAAGATGGAATTTCGCTATGTTGCCCAGGCTGATCTCAAACTCCTGGCCTCAAGAGATCCTCCCAAAGTGTTGGGATTACAGGTGTGAGCCACAGCTCCTGGCCCTAAGTATCCTTTTTAAAAGACATCTCTTCTAAAAGAATATAATTAAAAATCACTCAAACTGGACATGGTGGTGCACACCTGTGGTTCCAGCTACTTGGAAGGCTGAGGTGGAAGGATCACCTGAGCCCGGCAGGTAGAGACTGCCATGGCCGTAAGCATGCCACCACACTCAAAAAAGTAACAGAGTGAGACTCTGACTCAAAAAAAACCAAAAAATCACTCAAGTTCCTCATAGTTATCTCTCTCTCTCTCTCTCTCTCTATATATATATATATATATATATTTATATATTTTTTTTTTTTTTTGATTTTTGAGTCAAAGTCTCACTCTGTCACCCAGGCTGGAGTACAGTGGCATGCTAATGGCCACTGTAGCCTCCACCAGCTGGGCAGGTGATCCTTCCACCTTAGCCTTCCAAGTAACTAGAACCACAGGCATGCACCACCATGCCCAACTAATCTTTTGATTTATTGTAGAGATGAGGACTTGCCATATTGCTCAGGCTGGTCTCAAACCCGTGAGTTCAGGCAATCCTCTTGTCTCTGCCTTCCAAAGTGCTGGGATTACAGGCGTGAGCCACTGTGCCCAGCCAGTATCTATTGGTAAATGGAATGCTACCAATATCTCAGTACTCACACCTTTAACAGTGTTTACACTGGAACATGGACTTAGTTTCTCTCTCTCTCTCTCTCTCTCTCTCTCTCTCTCTCTCTCTCTCTCTTTCTCTCTTTGTGTGTGTGTGTGTGTGTGTGTGTGTGTGTGTGTGTTGGAGTTTCACTTCGTCGCCCAGGCTGAAGTGCAGTGGCACTCTCACGGCCACTGAAGCCTTGAACTGCTGGGCTCAGGTGATCCTTCCACCTCAGCCTTCCAAGTAGCTGGAACTACAGGCGTGCACTACCATGCCCAGCTAATTTTTTTATTTATTATAGAGACGAGGTCTCAAACAATCCTCTTGCCTTGGCCTCCCAAAGTGCTGGGATTACAGGGGTGAGCCACCGTGCACAACCAGTTTATTCTCTAATATTTCTGAATGCCTTCTGCATGCCAGGCAACATGGTTTACATGCATTATCTATACTCTTCACATTAACACTACAGAGTAAGTATTAACCCCTTTTGAAAGATGAGGGCACTGATGCTAAGCAAGAGAGAAGTTGACTTGGTCAAAGAAGCACAATTCTAACCAGACACGGTGGCTCACGCCTGTAATACCAGCACTTTGGGAGACAGACGGGAGAATTGCTTGAGCTCAGGAGTTCTATGCCAGCCTGGGCAACATAGAAAAACCTTGTTTCTTTCTTTTTTTTTTTCTGTGTCAATTTTTTTGTTTCTATTTTTTAAAAATTAGGAAAAAAAAAAGGACAGGCACAGTACCTCATGCCTGTATTCCTAGCACTTTGGGAAGCTTAGGTGAGAAGCTTGCTTAAGCCCAGGTGTTCAACAATAGTGTAGGCAACATAACAAGACCTCATCATTGCTATTAAAAAAAAAAGAAACATAGTTCTAAGAAACTGTTCTGGGATCCCCTGGTCTGTCTAACTCCAAAGCCTATGCTCTTTGCTAGGCCAAAAGGGCTTGTGTTTGCAATGACTGATTTTATTTTTATGGTGAGTCATTTTCCCCCTGTGATAGAAGGGAAGTTGCTTGTCCTTCCATCTGGTATTGTCTTAGGGAGGCAGCGTGATAAAAATGAAAAAGCATGGTCTGGGATGGTGGCTCACACCTGTAATCCCAGCACTTTGGGAGGCCAAGGTGGGAGGATTGCTTGAGCCCAGGAGTTCAAGACCAGCCTAGGCAACATAGTAAGACTTCGTCTCTATAAAAAAAATCACAAAAATTAGCCAGACGTGTGCCTGTAGTCCCAGCTATTCAGGAGGCTGAGATGACAGGAAGATTGTTTGAGCCCAGGAATTCAAGGCTGCAGTGAGCTATGATTGCATCACTGCACTCCAGCCTGGGAGACAGAGCAAGCCCCTGTCTGTAACAACAAAAAAAAAAAAGAAAGAAAAAGAAAAGCATGATCTTTGATAAAAATTATTCATATTTCTTTATTTACTTCTGGGAATCTATAATAATAGACAAATGATATGCAATATGGAAAAAGATGAATGCAGAATGCCCACTGAAACATAATAAAAATGGTCATCATAATGTTAGGATGGTAGATAGGCACTCCCCTCTCAGTTTTCCAAAAGATTCTGTAGAATTTTATTTATTCATTTATTTTGAATTGGAGTCTCACTCTGTTGCCCAGGCTAGAGAGCAGTAGCATGCTTACAGCTGCCACAGCCTTGACCTGCTGGGCTCAGGTGATCCTTCCACCTCAGCCTTCCAAGTAGCTGGAACTACAGGTGTGCACCACCACACTGGCTAATTTTTAAATTTATTGTAGAGATGAGGTCTTGCCAAGTTGCCCAGGCTGGTCTCTAACCCCTGGACTCAGGCAGTCATTTCGTCTCGGCCTCCCAAAGTGCTGGGATTACAGGCATGAGCCACTGTACCTGGCCGATTCTGTAGAATTTTAAAGAGAATGTACATTAATTAAACTCCAGTGATCTTTAGCAAGTTAGTCTCAGTTTCATTTTTCTCAACAGTAGAATGGAAAAATGCATATTTCTTTGGCTATTGTGAAAATTAAATGAAATTAAGGCTGTGGTGTACCGTATAGAAGATGTTAGAGAAATTTTAGAAAATAAAATTAGGTCAGGTTCTCTAAGTAGTAAAATATTTTCCGCTTGATCTTTTTATGATGTTTTTATGAGAAATATTCAGAAAATAGAGTCACCATATTTTAACAAGGCAGGCTATCATTGAAAACACTTTGTGGCCGGGCTCGGTGGCTCAGCCTGTGTAATCCCAGCACTTTGGGAGGCTGAGGTGAGTGGATTGCCTGAGCCCGCGGGCTCGAGACTCGCCTGGGCAACTTGGTGAGACCTTGTCTCTACAATAAATCAAAAATTAGCTGGGCGTGGTAGCGCGTGCCTGTCATTCTGACTATTTTGGAAGGCTGAGGTGGAAGGATCGCCAAAACCCAGCAGGTCAAGGCTGCGGTGGCCGGAAGCATGCCACTGCACTCCAGTCTGGGTGACAAAGTGAGATTCCAACTCAAAAAAAAGAAAAAGAAAATACTTTGCTTTTATAACTGATGTATGAAAGTATGATATGTACAAAAAACCCTGCAATTCTTTAGAAAATATCTTATTATAGAGAAATAAGATCAGTAGCAGTTGCAGGACAAGTTGAGATACTCCCCCAAAAATAAAAAATTAAAGAAAGAGACAGTGATATATTTTCGCGGTGTCCAGGAAGTAGATGAACTGAGAATGGAGCAGATGGCATTTAAGAATTAAAAATGTGCCGGGCTCGGTGGCTCAGCCTGTAATCCTGTGCCTTTGGGAGGCTGAGGTGAGTGGATTGCCTGAGCCCGCGGGTTCGAGACCCGCCTGGGCAGCGAGACCTCATCTCTAAATAAATCAAAAAATCAGCCAGGTGTGGTAGCACATGCCTGTAATTCCAGCTACTCAGAAGGCTGAGGCGGAAAGATTGCCGGAGCCCAGCAGGTCGAGGCTGCGGTGGCTGGGAGTGGCTACTGCACTCCGGTCTGGGCGACCGAGTGAGACTCCAACTCAAAAAAAAAAAAAAGAATTTAAAATGCTCTCTTCTCTGTTCACTGTCTATCTCCTTCTGTAATTATTCACCAATTATATTTCCAGATCTCTTCAGTCTGACCCTTAATTAAGGATGGAACTGAAAATATATTGCTTAGCTAGGAATTTTACTCTTTTTTCATTTATTTACTTATTTATTTATTTTTAAGAGACAAGATCTTGCTCTGTCACCTAGGCTGGCGTGCAGTGACACGATCCTGGCTCACTGTATCCTCGAATTCCTAGTCTCAAGTGATCCTCCTACCTCAGCCTCCTGAGTAGCTAGGACTACAGGCGTGTAGGACAACAGGCTTGAGTAATTTTTTTTAAATGTGTGTGGAGACAGGGTCTCATTATGTTGCCCAGGCTGATCTCAAACTCCTGGCCTCAAGCAATCATGCCTCATCAGCCTCTCAAAATGCTGGGATTACAGGCATGAGCCATTGCACCCAGCCCAGGAATTTTTATTTTACTAACATCTAAAGACTAGTAGATGATTAGGAAAGTTAAAAATATGGAGTCACGTTGTAGATTGTATGGGGCCATGGTGGTGGTGGCAGCAGCTGCACCAAGCCGGCCCACAGCGACTCCCCAAAGTACAGCTTCTGTTGGGTCAGTCCACTGCCACTGCCCCTGGAGCCCAGGCCCGCAGGGACCTGTCACTCATGGTGAGTCGCCAGCCAGGAGGTGGTGGCCAAGGTCCTACCGGGAGAAGGTGCTGAAGAGTAAATTGAAAAACAGAGTAGCAGCCCAGGCTGCCAGAGATGAAAAGAAAGCTCGAATGAATGGGATGGAGCAGTTAGTGGTAGATTTGGAAGAAGAGGACCAAAAACTTTGCTAGAAAATCAGTTTTTAGGAGAGAAATCTCATGGTCTTGTAGTTGAGAACCAGGAATTAAGACAGCATTTGGGACCATGCCTATAATCCCAGCACTTTGGGAGGCCAAGGCTGGAGGATTGCTTGAGCCCAAGAATTCGAAACCAGACTGGACAAGCTAGAGAGATCTTGGACCTAAAGTAAATGAATGAATGAATGGATAAATAAATAAATAAGAATTTTTATGAACAAATCCTGGTGGTTAGAATGAAGATACAATTGAACTGGTGGTACTTAGCTTTATTTCTTCTGAAATTCAAAAGATATCTGAATGGCAGATTTGAATTTTAGCTTTAAATGATAATTAATGGATTCCTATACTCTTTTTCTTTTTTTTTTTTTTGAGTTGAAGTCTCACTCCATCAACCAAGCTGGAGGTCCACAACCTCAACCTCCTGGGTTCAGACAATCCATCTGCCTCAGCCTCCCAAGTAGGTAGAACTACAGGTGTGTACCACATGCCTGGCTATTTTTTTTTAATATATTTTTTTTTTGTAGAGATGGAGTCACACTATATTGCCTAGACTTGTCTCACTCCTAGGCTCAAGAGATTCTCCTGCCCCGGCCTCCCAAAGTGCTGGGATTACAGGCGTGAGCCACCACACCTAGCTGAGTTTTTAATTTTGATGAGATTCAGCTTATTAATTTTTTATTTTTATGGATCCTGCTTTTAGTGTCCAGTCTAAGAACCCTTTTCCTACCCCTAGAGTCTGAATATTTTCTCTTATTTTTTCCCTCTTTAGTTTTATGTTTTACAATTATGTGATCCATTTTGAGTTCATTTTTGTATCAGGTGTGAAGTTTGTTTAGAGGTTCATACTTTTAGCTATGAATAACCAATTGCATCTACACCATTTGTTGAAAGGCTGTTTTTCCTCCACTGAGTTGCTTTTGTACTCTGTGCAGTCTTTAGACTATACTTGTTTGGATCTGTTTCTGAATTCTTTATCTGTTCTGTTGATCTGTGTCTATGCTTCATCAGTACCATACTGTTTTGATTTTTGTAACTGTATAGTAAACCTAAAAATTGGGTAGAGTGATTCCTCCCACTTTACTCTTAATTTTTAAGATTTTAAGATTTTAGTTTAAGAGAAGTAAAATTTTATATGAAACTAGCTGGTTGATTTAATTCAACATTCTTTGGACTCTTTGGCAAGTAAAATATTGAATGATTTTTATCTGATTTTATTTATTAGCAAATAATAAGTAATTCACACCAATGAGTATACTGTCTTATTAAATCTTATGAAATAATATATTTTAAGAATAATTATTATCCTGCCCAACTACCAAAGTTTATTTTTAGATTACTCATATTTTCTGTGTACCTCTGCTTATTAGTCTTGGTTTTAAATAAGTTGCCTAACTAAAGGAACTTTAAAAGCCAAGTGAGCACATTAATAACGTGCTCACTTTGTCTTTTTTAGATGGTGTTATCTGAAAAGGTTAGTCAACTGATGGAATGGACCAATAAAAGACCTGTAATAAGAATGAATGGAGACAAGTTTCGTCGCCTTGTTAAAGCCCCACCGAGAAATTACTCCGTTATTGTCATGTTCACTGCTCTCCAACTTCATAGACAGTGTGTCGTTTGCAAGTATGAACTTTTAAAGTTATTTAAAATTAAATAAGTCATAAAATGTTAACCATTTCTCAATATCAGAAAAACCAAATAAGTTCAGTGGGTACATAGTTAATTAATTAATATGTATACCTTATTTAGGAAATCTGTGGTAACTACTGCTCTTTTGTAGTCAATTAATGATTGGTTGTTCATAATAGTGGGAGGAGCATGGATAGAGTTGTGGCAGCCATCATACAAATAACTTTAAAATCAAACAATCATAAATTGGTATCAGCTTATGTAAATGTATGCCAATAGCATTGATGCAGTGTTTTATTACTTATAAGTGGTTTCAGCTTCATATTCTTGCTTTATCAGAGCAATCTCAGAAGGCAGATAAAGCAATCTACCATTTTTGGAAGAAACAGACTCTAAAATTTTAACTGGTCAACCCAAAGATTGAGAGATTCATTAATGCAGTAATGGTGACTTCATCTGATCGTATTCCAACTTTTTTTAAAAACAAAGATGCACCAGGCGCAATGGTTCACACCTGTAATCCCAGCACTTTGGGAGGTGGAGGCGAGGGGATTACCCGAGCCTAGCAGTTCAAGACTATCCCGAGCAACTTGGCAAGATCTCATCTCTACAATAAATTAAAAAATTAGAGCTGGGCTCAGTGGCTCAGCCTGTAATCCCGCGCCTTTGGGAGGCTGAGGTGAGTGGATTGCCTGAGCCTGAGGGTTCGAGACCCGCCTGGGCAACTTGGCGAGACCTCATCTCTACAATAAATCAAAAAAATTAGCCGGGCGTGGTAGCGCGTGCCTGTATTTCCAGCTACTTGGAAGGCTGAGGCGGAAGGATCGCCGGAGCCCAGCAGGTCGAGGCTGCAGTGGCTGGGAGCGGCCACTGCACTCCAGTCTGGGCGACAGAGTGAGACTCCAACTCAAAAAAAAAAAAAAAAATAGCCAGGTGTGGTAGTGCATGCCTGTAGTTCCAGCTACTTGGAAGGCTGAAGCAGAAGGATCATCTGAGCCCAGCAGGCCAAGGCTGCAGTGGTCGTGAGCATGTCACTGCACTCCTGCCTGGGCGACAAGAATGAGACTCCAATTCAAAAAAAAAGAAAGAAACCCAAAGATCCATGATTTAAAGATGTTTGTAAACCTTATAGATGTAGACTAATCTCACTTAAATTTTCATCAATGATTTTATTTAACTGTTTCTGAATGATCTTAGGAATAAAGATTGCTATTTCTTTAATAAAGACACCATGATCATTTCAAAATGATGGATACTAAAAAATAAAGTAGTTTTTGCTTTTTAGTATCTTTTTATTTAGATTTTTAGATCAGTAGGTCTGATCTGGGAATTCACTGTAAATAATATGACTAAGCTACCCTGTGAAGAACTGGTTTAGTAAAAACTTGGAGACTTTCTGACAACCTGGGCCATGTGAAAGGATAGACAGCCTTGTTTCAAAATACTGTGTTATGCTACCCCAAGCCTTGATAACTTTTCTTCAAGGATTTTCTCCCTGCAGCTGAAGGATAATCAAAGTATTGGGTTCCATAGTCCTTATCTGAGGGGAGGTGTATGCTGAATGTAAATTTAAAATAAATAGAAGGAATAGGAGTAGTATTAACTATTAATAAACTTAATCTAGAATTACTTCAAATTCAGGCAGTTCATTCACTAGCAATTGAGAGTATTAAAAAATGGCACACTAAGCCGGGCTCGGTGGCTCAACCTGTAATCCCGGGCCTTTGGGAGGCTGAGGTGAGTGGATTGCCTGAGCCCCGGGGTTCGAGACCCGCCTGGGCGACTTGGTGAGACCTCATCTCTACAATAAATCAAAAAATTAGACGGGCGTGGTAGCGCGTGCCTGTAGTTCTGGCTACTTGGACAGCAGAGGCGGAGGGATCGCCGGAGCCCAGCAGGTCGAGGCTGCGGTGGCCAGGAGCGGTCACTGCACTCCAGTCTGGGCGATAGAGTGAGCTCCAACTCAAAAAAAAAAAAAAAATGAAAGGCTAAGACGGAAGGACCGCATGAGCCCAGCAGGCGGAGGCTGTGGTGGCCATGAGTGTGGTACTGCACTCCAGTCTGGGGGACAGAGTGAGACTCCAACTCAGAAAAAGAATTTTTTTAATTCTCTAGACTCTTCTTATCTTTCATTTTAACGATTTATTTGATTGTGTTTTTATTTACTAAGTGGCATTTGTGCTTCAGAATTTTTAAATGGATTAATATTGTAGTTCTACTTTCTCTAGAGAAAATGCTTCTGCCTTGTCCTTGAACTCTTAGAAGTAATTTAGGGTATTAAAGATTGTTGTGGGCTGGGGGTGGTAGCTCATACCTGTAGTCCCAGCACTTTGGGAGGCCAAGGTAGGAGGATCACTTGAACTCAGAAGTTTGAGACCAGCCTAGGCAACATAGCGAGACCTCATCTGTACAAAAAAAATTTTAAAATTATAGAGCCGGGCACAGTGGCTCAAGACTGTAATCCCAACACTTTGGGAGGCTGAGGCGAGAGGATTGCTTGAACCAACCCAGGGGTTCAGAGCAGCCTGGGAAACTTGGTGAGACCTCGTCTCTACAATAAATCAAAAAATTAGCTGTGTGTGGTGGTGCGTACCTATAGTTATAGCTACTTGGAAAGCTGAGGTGGAAGAATTGCCTGAGCCCAGCAGGTCAAGGCTGCGGTAGCCATGAGTGTGCCACTGCACTCCAGCCTGGGCGACAGAGAGAGACTCTGACTAAAAAAAAAAAAGTTCGATAGTTGTAGTGGCAAATGCCTGCAGTCCCAGCTCCTCAGGAGGCTGAGGCAGAAGGATCACCTGAGATCAAGAGGTCAAGACTGTGGTGAGTTGTGATCATGCCACTGCACTCCAGCCTGGGCGAAGATTGAGACCCCAACTCAAAACAAAATTGTTGTGGAGACAATTCGCTGTATTTTTCCATTGAGTACTGTAAGAGCTTTGGGATAAGAAACAGGCATAAAATAAGAAGTGGAGTCAGGTAATTATAACTTTCTGGTGAAATCCTCAACACTACAGATAAGGCTTCTCTTATGCCATAACAAGGTTTATTCTAACTCTCAGCAGAGTCTTACTTACTTGTCAGTGTATTTTTAAAAATATTTCTCCCATTGAAATAACATCTGTTGCTTGGTTGCTGATAAGCTAGATTGCTTTTAAAAAACTGTTCTATATGTTATCTTCACAAATCTGATTATATCCAGGCAAGCTGATGAAGAGTTCCAGATCCTGGCAAACTCCTGGCGATACTCCAGTGCATTTACCAACAGGATATTTTTTGCAATGGTGGATTTTGATGAAGGCTCTGATGTATTTCAGATGGTGAGATCTTTGATTTATTCTGCTATGTAGGAATAGGCAAAATGTGGATAAAGTGGTATACATATTTTTCAGTGACTACAAGATGTCCTGGTTTTATGTAAGATCTACGGTAGTTAGTCAGCTAAAAGCTAAACTTGAGCTAACCATAAAATATAGTGATCGATGCTAACCTACTAAAATATGGAAACTAGGTAATAATCAAGCAACATTTATTTTTATTGTGGTAAAATATATAAAACAAAATTTACCTTTTTAACTATTTTAAGTGTACAATTTATCAAGTAATTTTTTTAAATCATAGCATGAATCCCACTATTATGTAATACTGAAGTCCTTAGTAGAGCCATGCTTCTATCTACCCCCTTGACTCTTAGTGAAAAAGATCTTTTATCTTATTCAAAGCTGAACTATTTTCCTATGACCTGGGTCCCATACCCACCTGCTCTGTCAATCATGGCCTCTGACAACTGTATTTTTAACTTCAGCCTCTTTGCTAGTTATTTCCCCTTGGATATAAGCACTCAAGCACATAAATTCCATTTTTTTCTTTGCTTATAAATGTGTCTAACTCATATATTTGGACATGTTTTACTCCATAAGAGTTGTATAAAACATAAAAGGAAAGATCTGGGTATAACTCCTGGCTATACAGCTTTGCAGGAATGACTTCCCAGTCCAGAAATTCACTATGTCCCAAATTAAACTCCTGTCTCTCCCATATTCACCCAAAACTGACCTTCTTGTGTTCTGTATCATTAGTGACACTTCTTAATCATCTTCATCTTCTTGTATAACATGTGTCTTAGCCATCCCTCCTTTATATCCCAATGCCCTCATCAACTCTCATTCGAGCTAATGCAGTAGCTTTTTAATCCTTACTTTCCATATTGCCTCCTAGAATATTGCCCAGAGATTTTCCTACAGTGTTATATTAATTATTATTAATATAAGAATACTTGGAAAAAATTAAATTTGGGAAAGCCTAATTTAAATAAAATTAAGCTTTTTTCCCCCCTTACTTCAGGATTCAAGAACTGTGAAGTGTCTGAGTTCTTACACTACTTGTGAGGTAACAAGTTAAGCTACCAGTTTCATGGATGCTGGCAGAGGATATGACACTCCTGGGTCAGAGTTAAGGACTGTTTGTTTAAGGTGGGAATCACTATGATGCCCAGGCTTGTCTTCAACTCCTAGGCTCAAGTAGTCCTTCCGTCTCAGCTTCCTGAGTAACTGGAATTACAGGCATGTGCTACTGCAGCCAGCTCAAGTTAAAGGACTTTAATACTCACAACAACAAGTACCCAAAGTATCTGTATTTTCTTGTACTAGTTTCCCAAGCCCCGCTTCTCATAGGGCAATGCCAAAAGGACCAATGAGTTGCATTACTTGAGAGGAACACCAGACTCTGGGAACTCTAAACTTCTGTAATGAGTGGTAAGCATGCCTGCCCTATGCTTTGGAGGGAGACTTTATATCTGTCTTCTAAGTATCAAATATCCTTGAGAAGATCATCCTGAACAAAGGTAGTTAGTGCCTTTGCCCACGTGATGTACAGAAACATGAGAACCCCATGAAGAATTATCTCCCAACACAGAATTTTTCAGACATTAGCATGCAAATATAGTTATTGGACCACTTAATGGAACATTTTGACTGTATCACACTTTGAAAAGAGTGGTGTATAGACTAAAGCCAAAATTCCTTAGTCTGTCTCACTTCATGCATTCTACTCCAACTACAAAAGACCACCTTTCCCATAATCATATTCTTCCATGCACTATCTTATTTCAGCACTGTTGATTGTTCATTTTCAACACAAGTAAGGCTGGGTGTGGTGGTGTGTACCTGTAATCCCAGCTACTCAGGAGGCTGAAGTGGAAGGATCCATCATCTGAGTCCAGGAGACTGAGGCTGCAGTGAGCCGAGGTCATGCCACTGAACTCCAGCCTGGGTAACAAGAGTTAGACTCTGACTCAAAAAAAAAAAAAAAAGTATCCTTCTTTCTCTGCCCCCTTTCTCTCCACTCAAAATTCTGCTTACCCTTTAAGCCTCATTTCAGATACTCCCTTTAAACCTTTTCAAGTCCTCCACATGAAAAGTATCACCCCTTTTCTTTTGTCACACTACTTTCCTTAAATTTGTATTATACACTTATCCACATTCTTAGAGTATAATGAGCTCTGTAGTTGTTTGACAGTATTAGAATATACTTAGTACTTACTTGATGGCAGAGCCAATATCCTATAGCTATCAGTGCTAAGCACATGATGGGTATTCAATAAATCCTGCAACATGGGTGGAACTGGAAATCATTATGTTAAATGAAAAAAGCCAGGCACAGAAAGACAAATACCACATTCTCACTCAAATGAGGGAGTTTAAAAAGTTGACCTCAACCAGGCTCGGTGGCTCAGCCTGTAATCCTGCACCTTTGGGAGGCTGAGGTGAGTGGAT
>NW_007258857.1:251966-259383 GCF_000164805.1 Carlito syrichta
GCCACTGCACTCCAGGCTGGGCGACAGAGTGAGACTCCAACTCAAAAAAAAAAAAAAAGTTGATCTCGTGAAGATAGAGAGTAGAATGATAGATATCAGAGGCTGGGAAAGGTAGAGAGGTTTGTTAATGTGTACAAACATATAGTTAGATAGAAGGAATAAGAAGGAAAATGGCTTAATGTTCCCATTTTACAGTATATCATTGTGCTATTCATATTCCAGCCATCTCCATAAATCAAAATTGGTACGTTCACAAAAAATGCTGTAAACTAAAAGGTTAGTACATTTAGGTTTTATTAGACCAAAAGAAACCATATCTAGAGTTTAATAAATTGCTTTCTCGTTCTCTACTACTCAGGCTGGGATTGATTTAGAAGTCAAAATTTTAAATTTCATTTATTTTAGCAAGATACACATAACTTTTGTTAGTGAGCTGTAAAAATGCAAGACAAAAAATTTTGTTTTTGAGACAGGGTCTCTGTTGCCTAGGCTAAAGTGAGGTGATGTGATTATAGCTCACTGCAGCCTCAGAGTCCTGGGCTCAAGTGATCCTCTTGCTTCAGCCTCCTGAATAACTGAGACTAAAGGCCACCATGCCTACCTAATTTTTTTAAATTGGGGTCTCTCTCTGTCACCCAGACTGAAGTGCAATGGCTTGATCCCAGCTCATCACCTCCAACTCCTAGGCTGAAGGCATCCACCCTCCTCAGCCTCCTGAGTAGCTGGGACTACTGCGGGTGCGCGCTACCACACCCAGCTAATTTTTAAATTTTTTTGTAAAGTCACTGTTTCACTATGTTTCCCAGGCTGGTCTCAAACTTCTAGGCTCAAGCAATCCTCCTGCCTCAGCCCTCCAAAGTGCTGGGATTACAGGTTTGAGCCATGGTGCCCAACCCCTAGCTAATTTTTTACTTTTATTTTTGTAAAGGTGGAATTTTGCTATGTTACACAGGCTGATCTCAAACTCCTGGCCTCAAGCAGTCCTCCTACCTCCGCCTCTCAAACTGTTGAGCTTTACAGGCATGAGCCACCATACCCAGCCAAAACTAATTTTTGGGTACCTCAGATAGTTTTTTTTTTTAAATTGATACAGAATATTTGTACATATTAATGAGGGTACACGTGATATTTTGTTACATGCATAGAATATGCAATGATGTTTGGGATATCTATTACCGCAAATATTTATCATTTCTATATGTTGGGAACATTTCAAGTCCTCTCTTTTAGCTGTTTTGAAATATATAGTGCATTGGGCTTTTTTTGTTTTTGTTTTTGTTTTTTTTAAGTTGGAATCTCACTCTGTCGCCCAGACTGGAGTGCAGTGGCCGCTCTCGGCCACCGCAGCCTCGACCTGCTGTGCTCCAGCGATCCTTCTGCCTCAGCCTTCCAAGTAGCCGGAATTACAGGCGCGCGCTACCACGCCCGGCTAATTTTTTGATTTATTGTAGAGATGAGGTCTCGCCAAGTCTGTTGATGGACCCTTAGGTTTGTTCCATATTTTTGAGATCTCCATGGTGGCCATACTAATTTATATTTCCACCAACAGCGTATAAGAGTTTGCTTTTCTTTGCATCCTCACCAACATCTTTTTTTTTTTTTTTTTTTTTTTTTGTCTTTTTAATTATAGCCATTCTAGCTGGAGTAGGATGATATCTCATTGTGGTTTTGATTTGCATCTCCCTGATGATTAGTGATGTTGAACATTTTTTCGTATACCTGTTGGCCATTTGTATGTCTTCTTTTTATAAATGTCTATTCATGTCCTTTGCCCATTTTTAAATGGGATGATGATGATGATGATGATCTTTATTTTTAACTGTTGAGTTGTCGGAGTTCCTTGTATATTGTGGATACTAGTCCCTTGTTGCGGTTATTTTCTCCCATTCAGCAGGTTATGTTTTTACTCCGTTGATTGTTCCCTTTGCTGTGCAAAAGCTTTTTAGTTTAATATAGTCCCATTTGTCTATTTTTGTTTTTGTTTCCTGTACTTTTGTACCTCAAATAATTTTAATAGTAATACCCATTATTCCATTTTAGAGCTGCGTCTTAAGAGTTAGCAGCATAAGGATGATAGCTTGTCCATCTGTGGAAGAAATTCAAATATTTCTCCAAGTAGCAGTGTCATATGCCACAGTATACAAAAGCTAACCATGGTTCAAAAGTGATACCTACCAGAAATAGTGTATCTTATTTTGGCTCATTAACCTTCAATTTTAAAATTGTTTAATTGAGCTGGGCTTGGGGGCTCAGCCTGTAATCCCGCGCCTTTGTGAGGCTAAGGTGAGTGGATTGCCTGAGCCCGCGGGTTCAAGACCCGCCTGGGCAGCGAGACCTCATCTCTACAATAAATCAAAAAAAAAAAAAAAATGCCGGGCGTGGTGGCGCGCGCCTGTAATTCTGGCTACTCGGCAGGCTGAGGCAGAAGGATCGCCGGAGCCCAGCAGGCAAGGCTGCGGTGGCTGGGAACAGCCACTGCACTCTAGTCTGGGCAACCGAGTGAGACTCCAACTCAAAAAAAATAAAAATAAAAAATAAATAAAATTGTTTAATTGATTATATATGTATAACAAATTCTTTACTATCTTAACCATTTTTAAATGTACAGGTCAGTATTATTAGGTGTATTTACAGTGCGATACAATGAGTCTCCAGAACTCTTTTCATCCTGCAAAACTGAAAATTTATACCCATTACACAGCTTCAATTTCCCACTCCTCCAGCCCCTAGAAATCACCATTCTACTTTCTGCCTCAATGGATTTGACTCCTCTAGGCATCTAATATAAATCGAACCATTTTGTCTTTTGGTGACTGGCTTATTTTACTTAGTATAATGTCCTCAGAGTTCATCCATGTTGTGGTATATGTCAGAACTTCTTTCCTTTTTAGGCTAGATAATGTTGCATTATGTATATATACCATATTTTGTTTACCTGTTCATTTGTTGATGGATACTTGGGTTGCATCCTCCTTTGACTATTGTGAATAATGCTGCTATGAATATGATATACAAATATGTCTTCAAGACTCTGGTTTCAATTTTTTTCTATATACCCAGAGGTGGGATGTTTGGATCATATGGTAATTCTATTTTTAATTTTTGAGGACACTCCTTACCATTTTTCTTTTTTTCGTTTGTTTGTTTGTTTTTTTTGAGTTGGAGTCTCACTCTGTCGCCCAGACTGGAGTGCAGTGGCTGCTCCCGGCCACCACAGCCTCGATCTGCTGGGCTCCGGCGATCCTTCCACCTCAGCCTTCCAAGTAGCCAGAATTACAGGCATGTGCTATCACGCCCGGCTGATTTTTTGATTTATTGTAGAGATGAGGTCTCGCTGCCCAGGCGGGTCTCGAACCCGCGGGCTCAGGCAATCCACTCACCTCAGCCTCCCAAAGGCGCGGGATTACAGGCTGAACCACCGAGCCCGGCTCATACCATTTTTCATAGTGGCTTCAGCATTTTACATTACCACCAACAATACACAGGGGTCCTAATTTCTCCACATTCTTACAAACATGTATTGTTTTCTAGTTTTTTTGTTTATTTTAGATAATAGCCATTCTAATTGGTGTGAGGTACTATCTCTGAATGGTTTTGGCTTTTCTTAATGGTTAGTAATGTTGAACATCTTTTCATATGTTTTTGGCCATTTGTATATCTTCTTTCGAGAAATGTCTATTCGAGTCCTTTGCCCATTTTCTGTGTGTGTGTGTGTGTGTGTGTGTGTGTGTGTGTGTGTGTGTGTGTGTATGTGTGTATGTGTATTGCTCTTTATTTTTTTTTGAGTTGGAGTCTCACTCTGTCGCCCAGGCTGAAGTACAGTGGCACGCTCATGGCCACCCCAGCGTTGACTTGCTAGACTCCAGTGATCCTTCTGTCCAGCCTTCCAAGTAGCCAGAATTATAGGTGCGCGCCACCACGCCTGGCTAATTTTTGATTTATTGTAGAGACAAGGTCTTGCCAAGTTGCCCGGGCTGATCTCGAACCCGCGGGCTCAGGCAGTTCACTCGCCTTGGCCTCCCAAAGTGCTGGGATTACAGGCTGAGCCGCTGAGCCCAGTCGGTGCTCATTTTTTAATTAGGTTGGTTTTTGTTATTGTTGAGTTGTATGAATTCATTATGTATGTTAACTCTTTATCAGACAAATGATTTGCAGATGATTTCTCCCATTCCCTAACTGTCCTTTTCAATCTTTTGATTATGTCCTTAGGCCAAAAGATATTTTTAAAGAACTGGTTTGTCATAAAGATGTTTTATTAGTAATCAAGGAAATACAAATTACAATAATGATAATATACAATTTTCATCTATTAGATCACCTTTTAGCAAAAATGTAGGGAAATATGTAGATACATTCCTACATTGATCGGTACAAGTATAATTTGGTACAGCTACTTTGGAGAGCAATTTGGATATATTCATTTTAATTTAAAAGTGTTTCTGTCTTATGACCTAACAATTCCATTTTTAGAGAAACACTTTCACATGAGTACAGTGAGACAGTATACAAAGATGTTCAATGCAACATTATTTTTTGTTGGGAAAAGGGAAAAATTCTATTTTGTATTTATTTTATTTTTTGAGTTAGAGTCTCACTCTGTTGCTCAGGCTGGAGTGCAGTGACATGCTCACGGCCACCACAGCCTCGACTTGCTGGACTCAGGCTATCCTTCTACTTCAGCCTTCCAAGTAGCTGGAACTACAGGTGCACACCACCACACCCAGCTATTTTTTTTATTTATTGTAGAGACAAGGTCTCACCAAGTTGCCCAGGCTGGTCTCGAACCCCTGGGCTCAGGCAATTCTCTTGCCTCTGCCTCCCAAAGTGCTGGGATTACAGGCGTGAACCACTGTGCCCAGCATATTTATTTTATAATATTAAATATATATATAATATTTTATATATATATATAAATTTAGAGACAGGGTCTCACTATATTGCCCAGGCTGGTCTCAAACTCCTGGCCTCAAATGATCCTCCTGCCTTGGCCTCCCTAAGTACTGGGATTACAGGCCTGAACCATCATGCCCAGCCAAAAAATAAAAAAAACTATAGAAGTCCAACAATAGAATAATGACTTAATAACTATGAGAATGAGGTTTATTATATATGCATGTATCTACAATAAAATGGATCTCTCAAACATGGTTGAATTAAAGTAAGTTGGAGAGTGACACAGTTAATATGATACCATTTATGTTAAAGTAAAAGATAGCAATATTACATGTTTTCTGGTGGAATATACACATGTATATTAATGAATTCAGAAAGATCTAGAAGACATATAACATTAATAAGGGTGCCGATCCTAATCCAGGCGAAGTGAAGTCTAATGGGAGACCCAAAACTTCACCTGTACCTAAACCACTTATGTACACAATCCTGATTTGTACCCCACAACTTAAAATAAAATAAAATATTTATTTAAAAAAGAAAGATCTGGAAACAGTACATGCCAGAATGCACTAGGATTGGTCCTTGTAACCAAATAATATTTTTTGAAATATTTTTTACAAGGGAAATTATTTATGTTACTTAGTTTTTGATTTTTTAGACACATTTTCAAAAATTCAAAGGTGGTATAACTAAACAAATATCAAAGAAAGAGTTTATCTGTGTTCCTTAGTCAAATCACTTAACCCACCTAAACCTGGGTTTCCTCATCTTTGTAAAATGCCTAAATTTCAATATGTTATTTGTCTTTAAAATTATTTTCTTGATAACTTTTGTTATTATGTGATACTTTTTATTCAGCTAAACATGAATTCAGCTCCGACTTTCATCAACTTTCCTGCAAAAGGGAAACCCAAACGGGGTGATACATATGAATTGCAGGTGCGGGGTTTTTCAGCTGAGCAGATTGCCCGGTGGATTGCAGACAGAACTGATGTCAATGTAAGTGTCCCTACTTTGTAGACAGTTACTTTATCATTATCACCTTTGAATTTTACTGGGAAGCCCTAAATAGTCTTGTCCCCATATCACTGAGGTGGTGGTATGAGAATCCCCACACAGGACATGTGGTAAGGAAAGTCTGGAATTTCTTTCCATTGTAGACCAAAGTTAACTCAATCATTACCCTGTGAGACCAGCACTAGTGTATGAAGGAACTAGATTTAGTCTTGACTTTTCAATCTCTCTGTGTTTACAAATTTCAATTACTGATGAGACCATGCAGTGCTCTTAAAAGTGGGAAGGGAGCCGGGCTCGGTGGCTCAGCCTGTAATCCCGTGCCTTTGGGAGGCTGAGGTGAGTGGATTGCCTGAGCCTGCGGGTTCAAGACCTGCCTGGGCAGCGAGACCACATCTCTACAATAAATCAAAAAATCAGCCGGGCGTGGTAGCGCATGCCTGTAATTCCGGCTACTTGGAAGGCTGAGGCGGAAGGATCGCCGGAGCCCAGCAGGTCAAGGCTGTGGTGGCCGGGAGTGGCCACTGCACTCCAGTCTGGGTGACAGAGTGAGACTCCAACTCAAAAAAATAAAAAAAATAAAAAGTGGGAAGGTACTTAGCCTATTTGGTGAATTCATTTGACTAAGCTGGCTAAAATTAAAATCAGCTAGCATTTAACAAAATAATCCTGATCAGTGAGTGAAATTATAAAATACCCTCTATTACCCTACTGAATTAAGCATCATTTTCCCTGAAAATAACAATACTAATTTTGATTGCTTTCATTTCCAATTATTTTGACCGATATAATTAGAAAATAAATTTTATATTTTAAAATGTTTCTACTTTAAAATGTTTCTCTTTTTTCCATTAGATTAGAGTAATTAGGCCCCCGAATTATGCTGGTCCTCTTATGTTGGGATTGCTTTTGGCTGTTATTGGTGGACTTGTGTATCTTCGAAGAAGTAATATGGAATTTCTCTTTAATAAAACTGGATGGGCTTTTGCAGCTTTGGTGAGTGAATTTTACAAGACAAGTTACTAGAGTAAAACTGCTAATAATGTATTTTTAGGTAAACTTTCATTTATTCCAAAAGTAGCATTTTTGTTTCTTACCTGAGGGAAAGAATTTTATATATTTTTATTTTCGGCCTTAAAAATCAATCTGTTTCCTCCATTATCTCATTAGGATAGCCAAAGCTTCGAGGAACTGGTTTTACCTACTTTTTATTCAACTTAAATGACAGCCAGTCATTTCTATAAAAATCTGTAGCTCTTTTGAAAGTATTCTTCTAGCCGGGCTCAGTGGCTCAGCCTGTAATCCCGCTCCTTTGGGAGGCTGAGGTGAGTGGATTGCCTGAGCCCGCGGGTTCGAGACCTGCCTGGACAGCAAGACCTCATCTCTATAATCAATCAAAAAAAAAATCAGCTGGAAGTGGTAGCGCATGCCTGTAATTCCAGTTACTCGGAAGGCTGAGGCGGAAGGATCGCCGGAGCCCAGCAGGTCGAGGCTGCGGTGGCGAGAG
>NW_007258857.1:259403-260950 GCF_000164805.1 Carlito syrichta
CCAGTCTGGGCGACAGAGTGAGACTCCAACTAAAAAAAAAAAAAAAATTAGAAAGTATTCTTCTAAAAAGCCTTTTCACCATTCTATTTTGAAACTTGTGTTTGCTTAGTTATAATTTTTAAATAGTGTTTTCCTTTCAAAGTATTATTCAGTTGTAATTCTTGTGGTGAAATATAAACCTTAATGAATAAGTTACCTGAAAAAAATTCCATGTTTTACCTAAACAGAGGCACATTTTCATATAACTATAATCTAATCAAGGTGAGACCAACTGGACCATGAGTATTTTTAAAATTATTTTTGTTTCCTAGTGTTTTGTGCTTGCTATGACATCTGGTCAAATGTGGAATCATATAAGAGGACCGCCATATGCTCATAAGAATCCCCACACAGGACATGTGGTAAGGAAAGTCTGGAATTTCTTTCCATTGTAGATCAAAGTTAACTCAATGATTATTACCCTGTGAGACCAGCACCAGTGTATGAAGAAACTAGATTTAGTCTTGACTTTTCAATCTCTCTGTGTTTACAAATTTCAGTTACTGAGGAGACCATGCAGTGCTCTTAAAAGTGGAAAGTTACTTATCCTATTTGGTGAATTCTTTTGACTAAGCTGACTAAGAATGAAGGTCAGCGTTCAGCTAAATATAATAATTGGAACTTAAGCATCTACTGTTTCTAAACAGTGTGCTAGATATTATTAGCTATAGTGACAAACAAGAAAAACATGATCCTGGCTGGGTGCAGTGGTTCACGTCTGTAATCCCAGCACTTTGGGAGGCTGAGGCAGGAGGATTGCTTGAGCCCAGGAGTTTGAGACAAGCCTGGGTAAGACCTCGTCTCTACAAAAAATTTTTTAAAAGGCCAGACGCAGTGGCTCATGCCTATAATCCTAGCACTTTGGGAGGCCGAAGAGAGAGAATTGCCTGAGCCCACAGGTTCAAGACCAGCCTAGGCAGCTTAGCGAGACCTCATCTTTACAATAAATCAAAAAATTAGCTGGGTGTGGTGGCACATGCCTGTAGTTCCAGCTACTTGGAAGGCTGAAGTGGAAGGCTCACTTGAACCCAGCAGGTCAAGCCTGCAGTGGCCGTGAGTGTGCCACTGCACTCCAGCCTGGGTGACAGAGTGAGACTCTAACTAAAAAAAAAAAAAAATTAGCTAGGCGTGGTAGTGCACACCTGTAGTCCCAGCTACTCGGGAGGATGAGGCAGGAGGATCACTAGATCCCAGGAGGTCATGCTATGGTGAGCTGTGATTGTGCCCCTGCACTCCAGCTTGTGCAATAGAGTGAAACCCCAACTCAAAAAGAAAAAAAGAAAGAAGGTTGAGCACGGTGCCTCATGCCTATAATCCCAACACTTTGGGAGGCTGAGGCGAGAGGATTGCCTGAGCTCAGGGATTCGAGACCAGCCTGGGCAACTTGGCGAGACCTCATCTCTATAATAAATCAAAAAATAAAAATTAGCTGGGCATGGTGGTGCATATCTGTAGTTCCAGCTACTTGGAAGGCTGAGGTGGAAGGATCACCGGAGCCCAGCAGGTTG
>NW_007258857.1:260970-262271 GCF_000164805.1 Carlito syrichta
TGAGGCTGCAGTGACCATGAGTGTGCCACTGCACTCCAGCCTGGGCGACAGAGTGAGACTACAACTCAAAAAAAAAAGAAAGAAAAATGTGATCCCTGTTTTCATGGAGTCTATATTATTGTACCTCATGGCCTTGTACACTTAAATACTAGTTTTATCAACAAGGTATGGTGGTGCATGCCTGTTGTCCAGCTACTTGGGAGGCTGAAGCAAGAGGAATACTTAATTAAGCTCAGGAGGTTGGGTTCAGTCTGGACAACATAATGAGACCCTGTCTCTAAAACCAAACTAGTTTTCTCATATATTCTGTTGTTGAAAAAATAGTATAAGTGCAACGAAAAGACAAATAGAGAGTAAATAATACAGTAGTAATTTTTATAGTAATAAAGTTTTTTTACTGATGAATGCCCATGACCCAAAACATGTTACATGCTTACATATATCAGATAAAGTAATAACTTCACAAGGTTTAAAGTATCCCATTTTAGGGTTAGGATACCCAAATTTAATGTATATTTAATGATTCCATTTTGTCTTTGTCCCCTCTAGAATTATATCCATGGAAGCAGCCAAGCCCAGTTTGTAGCTGAAACTCACATTGTTCTTCTGTTTAGTATCCTTTTTACAATCAGTCTTTGTTATTGTATTTTAATTTATTTTCTCACAGTCTAGCATTCTCTCTACAGCATTTGGTTGGAGCTGCTCTCTTAATGCAAGTCATAATATCCTTTGAAAATTAATACTATGTCATCCATCCCAGCCCAGTAAGCTAAATACCACCAGGGAGAGACCTGCAATTTATAAAACCAGGCTTATTGGCTTATTGATACAAGGAAGACTGCACATTAGAAGAACCATCAGACATCTTACCAAAGGAAAGACAGTTGTTAAAGGATTTGGGAGGATGGTTGGGTTTCTGTGAAATTTAAATGAAGCATCGTTTTGATAGGCTAAGTATAAGGGTGTCAACATTAGGTATGGTCTGTGACATGCACCCAGGGTTCTGTTTCCTTGGAAATTACAAAGTAAAGATAAATGTGTTATGCACCTAACCTGGAATTGTACCCCACATCTTTAAAATGTAAAAAAAAAAAAAAAGATAAATGTGGGATTTTTTACTGTAAAAACTCTTTATTTGAAGCTCTGTACCTTGGTTGTAACTTGAGACTACTTAGAAATTGTACTTAAAAATTGAATGACTTAGATCTCCAAGCAAGAATGGAATGCTAGCCGGGCTCAGTGGCTCAGCCTGTAATCCCGCGCCTTTGGGAGGCTGAGGTGAGTGGATTGCCTGAGCCTGC
>NW_007258857.1:262476-264345 GCF_000164805.1 Carlito syrichta
GGTAGCGCATGCCTGTGATTCCAGCTACTCGGAAGGCTGAGGTGGAAGGATCGTCAGAGCCCAGCAGGTCGAGGCTGCGGTGGCCGGGAGCGGCCACTGCACTCCAGTCTGGGCGACAGAGTGAGACTCTGACTCAAAAAAAAAAAAGAAAGAATGGAATGCTTTATTCTCACTGATATAATTTCAAACGGTCTATAATTTTAAAGAACAGTATTCCTCAGAAAATAATTACTCAAGCCGGGCTCGGTGGCTCAGCCTGTAATCCCGCGCCTTTGGGAGGCTGAGGTGAGTGGATTGCCTGAGCCCGCGGGTTTGAGACCCACCTGGGCAGCAAGACCTCATCGCTACAATAAATCAAGAAATCAGCCGGGCATGGTAGCGCATGCCTGTAATTCCGGCTACTTGGAAGACTGAGGCGGAAGGATCTCCGGAGCCCAGCAGTTCGAGGCTGCGGTGGCCAGGAGCGGCCACTGCACTCCAGTCTGGGCGACAGAGTGAGACTCCAACTCAAAAAAAAAAAAAAAAACGAAAATAGTTACTCAAAGACAGAGGTATTTTGACATTTTACAGGTGCAGCATGTCCTAGGGAGAAATATTTTCAGTAGACTTTGCAGCTGCTTTATATGTGTGTTGTTTCAACCTCTTGAGTAGCACAGTTAGTTTTTACTTGCTCAGTCTGAGCTAGTTTTTACTTTGACATTTAAAAATATCCCCCTCTCCTACCTTGGGGAGGTGAATCTCTTTCTCTCTCTCTCTGTCTCTCTCTCTCTCTTTCTCTCCCTCTCCCTCCCTCTCTCGCCCCCTCCCTTTCCATTGTAGTTTTTAAATTATATTTTCCAATGTTAATTAATTAATTAAGAATAGATGCCCCTCTAAGCTGCATGGATATTTAAGCATGACATCAGATAAGTATTCTAAATTTCACAGTATATCTAAACACAGTTTACCCACCTGAGTACATAAGCAGCGCCTGTGAAACAAATCAACAGGGTAAACAAATGTAATATTAGAGTTGTGCTTTTCAGACAAGGTGTCCTGACATTGATATACTAGAATCAATTGTGGCCCAGGCTATTGGAGAGCCTGCCTAGTGACTTGAGAGTAGTCATTTGACTGGCTTTCTCATCTCAACAACTACGTGGCTTAAAGGTCATCTAGTTCAACCCTTCTGTTGAAAATGGGTTGGCCAGGTACGGTGGCTCACACCTGTAATCCCAGCATTTTGGGAGGCAGAGGCAAGAGGATTGCCTGAGCCCATGGGTTTGAGACCAACCTGGGCAACATGATCCCTCATCTCTACAATAAGTAAAAAAATTGGGCAGGCATGGTGGCACACACCTATAGTTCCAGCTACTTGGAAGGCTGAGGTGGAAGGATCACCTGAGTCGAGCAGATCAAGGCTTTAGTCACTATGAGTGCGTCACTGCACTCCATCCTGGGCGACAGAGTAAGATTCCAATTGGAAACAAAAAAAAAAAGAAAAGAAAAAAGAAAATGGATTGTAGTAGGTAAGAATAGGCTAAGAATTTTGAAGTTGATTACAGTCAATGTAAGTAATTAGCTAGATGTGGTGATGTGACCCTGTGGTCCCAGCTACTCAAGAGGCTGAGGTGGGAGGATTGCTTGAGCCCAGGAGGTTGAGGCTGCAGTGCACTATGATGGTACCTATGAATAGCCACTGTACTGTAGCCTGGTCAACATAGCAAGATAGCAAGATTTTGTTCCTCCTCTCTCTCTTGCTCTAAACACACACACACACACACACCCTTGAGAAAAGAAACCTAAATGTTTTTTTCTAATTATAAGAGCAATACAAGCCGGGCTCGGTGGCTCAGCCTGTAATCCCGCGCCTTTGGGAGGCTGAGGTGA
>NW_007258857.1:264491-265495 GCF_000164805.1 Carlito syrichta
GAGGCTGCGGTGGCTGGGAGCGGCTACTGCACTCCAGTCTGGGCGACAGAGGGAGACTCCAACTCAAAAAAAATAAAACAAAATAACTATTTTTTTCTTGTACAAATATAATCTTCCAGACTTAATTTTTATTATATCTTTGTAATAAATAATTATCATGTTATATAGACCCAAGATTCCTTATTTTAGTTCATTTTTTTGTAATTGAAAGTTGAAAACTTACATACTTATTTTAATTTTCTTCATGATAAACTAGGAATAGTAAAGTGGTATGTCTTATGTGTCTATGTAAATTTCTCCTTAAACAATTTTTCTAAGATGGTGGAGTTACTTTAGGGATGGTGCTTCTATGTGAAGCCGCTACCTCTGACATGGATATTGGAAAGCGAAAGAGTAAGTCATATCATATGCCAAAATGTAACATTTCTGCCTTCAGTACAGAAAGAAAGAATGATCCCCTAATCATTTTTCCCCTTAGTTATTGGATATGTCATTTTACTTCTTTGCTATTATAAAAGTAATATATGCTCATTATAGAAAATGTAGAAAAAACAGGAGTATGGAACATTTGGGGAGAGATTCATCCATTATTCCTCCACTGAAAAACTAATACTTTGTAGCATTATAATATATATTTTTCATTTGTAAAAACAATAAAACTGTTTAAAAATGTGAATCATCATGCCTCCTCCACCCCCTGCTTTTTTTAAGAGACAGGATCTCAGCCGGGAACAGTGGCTCATGCCTGTAATCCCAGCACTTTGGAAAGCAGAGGCTAGAAGATTGCCAGAGTCCAGGGGTTCGAGACCAGGCTGGGCAACTTGGCGAGACCTCGTCTCTACAATACATTTTTTAAAAAATTGACTGGGCATGGTGGCACACACCTGTAATTCCAGCTACTTGGAGACTGAAGTAGGATCGTCTGAGCCTAGCAGGTCAAGGCTGCAGTGGCTGTAAGCTTGCTACTGCACTCCAGCCTGGGTGACAGAGTGAGTCTGACTCAA
>NW_007258857.1:265515-268163 GCF_000164805.1 Carlito syrichta
AGACAGGATCTCTGTCACCCAGCTGGAGTGCAAGGGCATGATCATAGCTCCCTGGAGTCTTGAACTTCTGCTTCCTGCTTCAGCCTCCTGTTAGCTGGGATTACAGTGGCATGCCACTACTTCCAGCTAACCTTTTTTTAGTAGAGATGGGATGTTGATATGTTGTCCAGGCTGATCCAAGATTCTTAAAGTCAAGCAGTCCTCCCACTTCAGGCACCCAAATTGCTGAGATTATAGGCGTGAGCCATCATGCTGGCACCATACCCCATTTTAAACTGTAGTAAAATAAATAAATAAATATTTTTCTGTACATAATTTTAAATATATTCTATATTGTAATTTAAGTGTTCTGATTTTGTTAAGTGTTTAGTTTTTTTTTTCTCACGTTCATTATAATAAATACTTCTCTCTTTTTTTGAGTTGGAGTCTCACTCTGTTGCCCAGACTGGAGTGCAGTGGCCACTCCTGGCCACCACAGCCTCGACCTGCTGGGCTCCGGCGATCCTTCTGCCTCAGCCTTCCAAGTAGCTGGAATTACAGGCATGCGCTACCACGCCCGGCTGATTTTTTGATTTATTGTAGAAATGAGGTCTTGCTGCCCAGGCAGGTCTCGAACCCGTGTGCTCAGGCAATCCACTCACCTCAGCCTCCCAAAGGCGTGGGATTACAGGCTGAGCCACCGAGCCCAGCTAATAAATACTTCTTTAGTAACTATCATGATATGTTGGGGCTTCATCCTCTTTTTGTATTATTTCCTTAAGGTAGATTTCTAGAAGAAGAATAACTGTGTGGTCCTGTGCCTCAGTTTTTTTCAGTTCTCTTGATGTTTTAAATTGATCATGCCAAATTGTTTCCACAAAAGTTGAAATAAATATCTTCAATAGCTTTAGGGGTACAAGTGGTTTTGAGTTACATGGATGAATTATATAATGATGAAGCCTGGACTTTTAATTTATCCATCACCTGAATGGTGTACATTGTAGCTGATAGGTAATTTTTCATCCCTCGCCTCCCTCCTTCCTCCCCCTTTTGAGTTTCCTGTTTCATTATACCACTCTGCATACCTTTGCGGACCCATAGCTTAGCTCCCACTTACAAATGAGAACATGAACTATTTGGTTTTCTATTCCTGAGTTACTCACTTAGGATATTGGACTCCAGTTCCATCCAAGTTACTGCAAAATATATTACTTCATTTTTTTTTTTATGGCTGAGTAGTATTCCATAGTGTGTGTGTGTGTGTGTGTGTGTGTGTGTGTGTGTTTTCTTTATCTACTCATTGGTTGATGGGCACTTAGATTGATTCCACATCTTTGCAATTGGGAATTGCGCTTCAATAAACATGAATGCAGGTGTCTTCTTTGTATACTGACTTCTACACAAAAGTTATGATAATTTAGATTTCTAGTAGTGATATATATATATTTTTGAGTTGGAGTCTCATTCTATCACCCAGGCTGGAGTGCTGCTTACGGCCACCTCAGCCTCGACCTGCTGGGCTCAGGCGATCCTTCTGCCTCAGCCTTCCAAGTAGCTGGATCTACAGGTGCACACTGTACATGGCATGGGTGACAGAGTGAGACTCCATCTCAAAAACAACAACAACAACAAAACACATTTCTTTAGCATGTACCAGGAACTGCTCTAAGCACTTTTAGATATGTGAAAAACATAGGATACAGAGTGATGCCATATACATAAATACGTGTACATTTATTATTCAAATGAGGAATCCACATTGAATTAGTTCTTCATACAAGGCTGTATATGAATAAAGTTTTTTTTTTTTTTTGAGTTGGAGTCTCACTCTGTCGCCCAGACTGGAGTGCAGTGGCACGCTCCCAGCCACTGCAGCCTCGACCTGCTAGGCTCTGGCAATTCTTCTGCCTCAGCCTTCCATGTAGCTGGAACTACAGATGTGCTACCACGCCTGGCTGATTTTTTAAAATTTATTTATTGTAGAGATGAGGTCTCGCCAAGTTGCCCAGGCGGGTCTCGAACCCACAGACTCAGACAATCCACTCACCTCAGCCTCCCAAAGGCGCGGGATTACAGGCTGAGCCACCGAGCCCAGCATGAATAAAGTACTTTCAAATGAGGCTATTACAATGATGTTATTGAATGATTAAGTCAATATTTATCAATAAATACAATAAGGTCACCTTTAAGGGTTTAAAAGTTTAATAAATAGGTGATTTTCTTGTCAGTAGTAAGACAGTTGTTCCTAACACTAAATTGGGTATGATGCCTTAAAGGAATTTTTTTCATACAATTGGATTGTGTAAGTATGTAAACAGAGTCACTCTATTGTAATGGGACAAATTAAAGGGTAAGGCAGACTCCTGAAGATCAAAAATTGAGGATGAAAATTGTTGAAAGGCCAGGCGTGGTGGCTCAAGCCTATAATCCCAGCATTTTGGAAGGCCGAGGCGAGAGGATTGCCTGAGCTGAGGGGTTCGAAAATAGCCTGGGCAACTTGGTGAGACCTTGTCTCTACAATAAATAAATAAGTCGGGCGTAGTACACACCTGTAGTTCTAGCTATTTGGAAGGCTGAGGCGGAAGGATCCATGAGCCTAGCAGGTTGAGAGGCTGCAGTGGCCACGAGTGTGCCACTGCAATCCAGCCTGGGCAACAGAATGAGACTCC
>NW_007258857.1:268499-272918 GCF_000164805.1 Carlito syrichta
TGCCCAGGCGGGTCTTGAACCCGCGAGCTCAGGCAATCCACTTACCTCAGCCTCCCAAAAGTGCGGGATTACAGGCTGAGCCACCGAGCCTGGCTCCTTTTCACTCTTTAGAAGTATAGACTATGATGTATGCCCTGTTTGTTTATTATGGTCAACATATTCATTGTATTGTCCTTTTGTTTTTCTGCAGTAATGTGTGTGGCTGGTATTGGACTCGTTGTATTATTCTTCAGTTGGATGCTCTCTATTTTCAGATCTAAATATCATGGGTATCCATATAGGTATGATTCTTATTTTTTATTTATGCAATGATTAAAGTTGATGTTGCTTTATAATATTTTCATTTTTTGCTTTGCTTCTAAACTATTCTAGCCTTTAAAGGAATGAGATAGGCTTAAGTTTGGATATATTGCATATAAAATTAATTTAGGATAGTTATGATATAATGGGCCATAGTAGTATATAATTTCTCAGGAACATCTTTCAGGGTTATACTGGCATTACCTAGTTTAATCCAAAAATCTATAACGTGTAAAGATTAGAACATTTTATACCATATCTATTCACACAGTTCATTGTCTGCATAGTATACTTCCTCTTAAGGGAGAAAATCTTTAAATGTTTTAAAAAACGCATCACTTCTGCTTTGGAAGGCTGTTTAGATGGCATAAACAAAATGATTGAATAGAATCCAGTTTGCAGAGAATATAAAGTGTTTAAGAAGATCTAATCAGTTTGAAATGTTCATAGAGATCTCTAAGGCTCAGGGAAGAAAATTTTCTCCTAATTATAGGTTCTTGATTTTACTCTGTTAATAGCCAAGAGAAATGTATCTACATAATGGAGGAAGTGAGTATCGGTTAATACAGTTCCCATTTTTAATACATTACCCTCTTGTATAAAGGATTATGAATACTAAAGGTGAAACATATCAACTGATATTTTTGAGATGCAAATTCATTCTTTATATTATTTTGGGGGTGGGGAGGACGTCAGGGTCTCACTCTGTCACTTAGGCTGGAGTGCAGAGACGCAATCACAGCTCACCACAGCCTCTATCTCCTGGGCTCAGGCAAGCCTTCCGCCTTAGCCTCCTGAGACCAGCCTGAGCAACGTGGCAAGACCTCGTCTCTACAATAAATCAAAAAATTAGCCAGGCATGGTGGTGCATGCCTGTGATTTCAGCTACTTGGAAGACTGAGGCAGAGGCATCGCCTGAGCCCAGAAGGTTGAGGCTGTGGTGGCCGTGAGCATGGCACTGCACTTCAGCCTGGGCAATAGAGTGAGACTCTGACTCAAAAAAAAAAAAAAAAAAAAAAGTAAATCTTATTTTTCTTTCAGAGACTAATAGATTGGTATATATTTTTGTTTCAGCTTTTTGATGAGTTAAAAAGGATCCCAGAGATATGTAGACATTGGAATAATGGAAAGTGAAAAACGAAAAACGTGTGTGTGTTTGAAAAGAAGAATGCAACTTGTGTATTGTGTATTACCTCTTTTTTTCAAGTGATTTAAATAGTTAATCTTTTAACCAAAGAAGATGTATAGTGCCTTAACAAGCAATTTCCTGTCAAAATCATTAAGTATTTGGAAATGATTCTCCTCTTAACTTTTTCTTCCCAGTAAACCTTACGGAAGTTTAGTTTAGTAAAATTAAGTATGTTATAAAAATTTTTTTAAACTACTACTTCTTTTTAATTAGAACAAAGCTGAAAACTGCTTTAGTTAACTTTTGGTCATTTGATTTTATATTGCCTTATTCAAAAATGGGGAAAGAAAGTCCTGACCAGGTATTTGCACATATGCCTTTTACAGATAAATACATCAGGAATCCATTCTTAGCTTTTCCATCTTTGCATGGATGTGTATACTTTACGCATCTTTTCTTTTCAGTAGAGAAATTATATGTGCCATGTGGTCTTCTAAAATCAGAACACCATTCTTCAGAGTAAACATTTAGCCTTTTGAAAGACAGTCTTCTTCCTCCTGTGTCTTTCCTACTGAAATATAGTACTATCTATGTTTCTTGATAGCTGTAGACATTTTAAAAAATCTCTAAGTACAGTATTAGGATTTTTGCATAAGTGTGGTGTTAACTACCTTGTATTTGGAAAGATTTCAGATTAATTCCATCTCCTTATATTTCTTTTATTTAAAGTTGGCCCATCTCTAATAAAAATATAGCTCAGTTCTAAAATCAATGCAACTTACAGATGGTTTAAAATGTTTCCGCATGGCTGAGGTGCAATGGCTCACACCTATCATCCCAGCACTTTGGGAGGCGAGGTGA
The DNA here is from genome assembly GCF_000164805.1 of Carlito syrichta. Classification (NCBI taxonomy): domain Eukaryota; kingdom Metazoa; phylum Chordata; class Mammalia; order Primates; family Tarsiidae; genus Carlito; species Carlito syrichta. The sequence continues at coordinate 270,790 of NW_007258857.1, forward strand.
GCAGATTGCCTGAGCCTGCAGGTTTGAGACCAGCCTGGGCAACTAGGCGAGACCTCATCTCTACAATAAATAAAAAAATTAGCCGGACATGGTGGCGTGTGCCCGTAGCTCCAGCTACTTGAAAGACTGAGGCAGAAGGATTGCCTGAGCCCAGCAGGTCGAGGCTGTGGTGGCCAGGAGTATGCCACTGCCCTCCAGCCTGGGTGACAGAATGAGACTCCAACTAAAAAAAATATATTTCTGCAAATTAGTGATTGTCATTTATTTCATTTGTACCTAAGAGAAAAGTAGTTTTAGTTATGTTTGAGAAAAGTATTTCCTTAGAATGGGGAAAAAAATCATGAGATATTGAGTTGTTTCCTGTATGTAGAAGTTGTTTATTCAAAGCTGTTCTGTTTTTATTTTGGCCTTTATTCTCTTCTTTAGGTGAAGAAACAAAGTCAAAATTTGAAGAGGTTTTTTGTGAATTTTGTCTTCTTGTCAGTGGAAATAACCATATGTACTAACCAAATTTCTGTGAACAATGTTTATATGCTTATTATTATATCTAACTATAACTACCCCCCATATGGTTATGAAAAGTAACCTGAAAAGATACTGTGACTGCCTTCTGCTATTTACCATCTAATAATCTTCCCATGTGGTGTAGAAGTCTTAAATAATAGAATTTTGCAGAAAGAGATGGATATAATCGCCTCAGAAGAAGTTTTTCGGGGGGTTTTAAAATTTTTCATTAGTAGATTTGGTTGGGGGGGATATAGCTGACCTTTTACTCTTTATTGGAGCCACTTTGTGTTCATTATTCACCTGTAAATTGTGTGATTCTGGATTCCTTGTCTTCTGTTCTTGTACTTGTCTCAGGCCAAATAAATTTATGCTGTGATTGTTATGAGACTTGTATGAAGATGCTCTGATTTGTACAGATTGACTGGGGGAATACTACTGCCATGTAATCTGTTTAGCTCCAGATAGCTTGCCATGAGCATTGATAGAATGACATATTTTGTATTTGTTTTGTTTCCTTTCGAGAGCATATTCTTCTGTAAGGAGAAAGATAGCATTCAGATTTTAATGCTGTTAAAATCTGTGGAAAGCAGGTTTACTACACTTAAAATAGTGTTACTTTTGTGGAAATTTTGAAATTAGCTTTTATCTGAAGTGCCTTAGGTAGACTCTTTCTTTACTTTTCTAGTAATGGTTTAAATATCATTTGTTATACATTTTAAAAATACTATTCAAAATGACGCATTGTAGTGGCAAAGATAATCAAATGTCTGACTGTTTGCTTTTTGACCATATCAATAAACTTTTACAATCAAAATTCTGAATTTTTGATTAATATCTAAAGAAGGATGAGTTTAAAACACTAAACTAGAATTATAAAATTTGGATATATCATTTTGAAGTTATAATAAAAAGTAATCTAAATTTCTTATTGTCCTAATGACAGTTTGGTAGGACAGTTTCTTTAAGTATTTCTAGATTGAGATGTATTCTTCCAGGAATCTATATGTGGTTGTTCTTTAATGCTGTCACCCATTAGGTTAGTCAAAACAGCCAAGATGAGTAGGTGAATGGCTATTTTCAATGATTGATCCACCTTTTGTCCCAGACAGTGAATACATCTTGACTAGGTAATTTCCTTTTGGTAATAAAAAATTGATGTGAAACAATTACCCTGGCAGATTATCAAGTTATATGAAACTAAATAATAGAACATTTGCAAATGTGGAGTAGAAACACTGAACAGGAAGTAAAGAGATCTGGCTTTTAGTCCTTTGTCTATTTTTGTCAAACTATGTTACTGACTATAGGCAGGTCACTTGAACCTCTCAGGGCCTATTTCTATATCCTAAGCAGAATGTATTAGACTAAATCACCTTAGTGTTTTTTTCCTGCTCTATGGTTCTGTTATGCAAAATATTAAAGATGTGTTTAAATTTTCAATAGATGGGGGAGGGGGAGGGGATTAACAGTAGCAAATATCTGTCTGGGGCTGGGAAAACACCTCTTATCAACAGGGTGTCTGAATGAAACGTAATTGTACACCTAATCCTTAACTGTACCCCACAAAACTATAATAAAAATACTGATTAGTTATTAAAAAAAAAAAAAAAGATATGCTGTAC
>NW_007258857.1:272972-274944 GCF_000164805.1 Carlito syrichta
AGTGGCTGCTCCCGGCCACTGCAGCCTCGACCTGCTGGGCTCTGGTGATCCTTCCGCCTCAGCCTTCCAAGTAGCTGGAACTACAGGTGTGCACTACCATGCCCTGCTAATTTTTTTATTTATTGTAGACATGAGGTCTCGCCAAGTTGCCCAGGCGGGTCTTGAACCCACGGCCTCAGGCAATCCACTCACCTCAGCCTTCCAAAGCGTGGGATTACAGGCTGAGCCACCAAGCCCGGCTCGAAATATTTTTTAGAAAGGTTGCACTTGGAACCAATTTGTTAATATCAGATCTTGATTTAAATAGGTTTTGCCCAATTCTGAGCAAGGGTGAGATCAACACAGCTGTAATAGTATGCTGATATTATAGAAAGTCAAAACCAAAGGAACCTTAGATAACCATTTAAATCAGACTCTTTATTTTGGCTGCTGAAGAAACCAAACCTGCCCTAGAGAAGTGAAGCAATTTACTGAAGGGTATTCTAAGGAAATTCTTACAAGTTTCCCATTTTGCTGCACATTCCCTATGGATTACATTTCACTTATAAACACAAATTACTCCCTGGACACTTGGAAACCATACTGTAGATAGTCCACTGGGATTACTTCCTGATATCTAGATTGCTGGGAGATAATTAGATGTTTCTCTAGAGGGACAGATGCAGTCTTATTAGGAAGGAGTTTTGATCGACTACCTAGTTTAATCTGTAGAATTTAGGTAGGGAGACAGAGACTTTTATTCAGAAGGGTGGCAGGAACAATCACCTAAAGATTACTCTTTAGAACTTTGTGTCTGCACATCCTTTAAATTCTGTATTCTCAACTTTTCCTGTGCATAATTGGGTAGTTAAATACCAATGACTGTCACTAATCATACGGGAAATGCAAATCAAACCTGTAATGAGATACCATCTCATACCTGTTAGGGTGGCTACCATCAGAAAAATTGGAACTCTGCACTGTTGGAAATGTAAAACGGTGTAGCCACTGTGGAAAACAGTGTGGGGTTTCCTCAAAAAATTAAAAATAACTGCCGGGCTCGGTGGCTCAGCCTGTAATCCCGCGCCTTTGGGAGGCTGAGGTGAGTGGATTGCCTGAGCCCGCGGGTTCGAGACCCGCCTGGGGCAGCGAGACCTCATCTCTACAATAAATCAAAAAATTAGCCAGGCGTGGTAGCGCATGCCTGTAATTCCGGCTACTGGGAAGGCTAAGGAGGAAGGATCGCTGGAGCCCAGCAGGTCGAGGCTGCGGTGGCCGGGAGCGGCCACTGCACTCCAGTCTGGGCGACAGAGTGAGACTCCAACTCAAAAAAAAAAAGAAAAAATTAAAAATAGAATCACTATATGATCCAGCAATTCCACTTCTGGGTATATATCCAAAAGAGTTGAAAACAGATTCTCAGAGATATTTTTACACCCACATTCATACCATTATTCACAATAGCCAAAAGGTGAAAGCAACCCAAGTTCCCATCAACAGATGAATGGATAAACAACAAGTGATATACACATACAATGGAACATTATTCAGCCTTAAAAAGGAAGGAAGTTCATGCTACAACTAGATGAACTTTGAGGACATGATAGTAAGTGCAATAAGCCAGTCACAAAAAGAAATACCATGTTACTGTGTGATTCCACTTAGAAGAGTTATTGAGAGTAGTGAAATTCATAGAGACAAAGTAGAATGGTGATTGCCAGGGGCTGGGGAGAAGGATTAGAGAGTTGTTTAATGCGTATAGAGTTTCAGTTTTGCAAGATGAAAAGAGTTCTGGAAATTGGCTGTACAACAATGTGAATGCACATTACTGAGCTATACACTTAAAAATGGTTAGGTGGAGCCGGGCTCGGTGGCTCAGCCTGTAATCCCAGCACTTTGGGAGGCTAAGGTGAGTGGATTGCATGAGCCTGCGTGTTCGAGACCCGCCTGGGCAACTTGGAGAGACCTCATCTCTACAATAAATCAAAAAATT
>NW_007258857.1:275330-277199 GCF_000164805.1 Carlito syrichta
CCGACTCCAAAAAAAAAAAAAAAAGGTTAGATGATGTACGTCTTGTAGTCCCAGCAGGAGACTGAGGCAGGAGAACCCAGAAGTTCTAGGCTGCAGTGAGCTATGATCCTGCCTGTGATTAGTCACTGCACTCCAGCCTGGGCAGCATCGCGAGACCCCCATATCTTTAACCAAAAAGGTTAAGATGATACAATTGATGTATATTTTACCACAAATTTAAAAATTTTTAAATACTTATGTCCATACTGGGCACGTTGGCTCATACCTGTAATCCCATAGAATGGGAGAAAATATTCACAAGTAATATCTGCTAAAAGATTAATATCCAGAACATATAAAGGACTCCTACAACAAAACAATGTTTAAAAATAGCCCAATTTGGCCAGGCACGGTGGCTCGTGCCTATAATCACAGTATTTTAGGAGGCTGAGATGAGAGGATTGCCTGAGCCCAGGAGTTCGAGACCAGCCTGGGCAACTTGGCAAAACCTCGTCTCTATAATAAATAAAAAAAAATAGCTGGGCGTGGTGGTGTGTGCTTGCAGTTCCAGCTACTCGGGAGGGTGAGACTTCAGGATTGCCTGAGTCCAGCAGGTCAAGGCTGTGGTGGCCATGAGCTTGCCACTGCACTCCAGCCTGGGTGACAGAGTGAGACTCTGACTCAAAAATAAATACATTCATACTAATGTCTGGGCCCAAACTCATATTGGCACATCCCACTGAAACCACTTTGAATTTACTCTTTCATGTTAGTCCTGAAAATATGAATACAGCTGGATAGAGTATGACTCATGCTGGAAATGTTGAGGTATAGTCTTCAGGTTCTTTTGGGTGATCGTTTAAGGACATTCAGCTAAAATCTGCCTGCAGAATGATTAGCATATTCCAGTGAGTACTTAATAAATGATGACATGCAGCTGAGGAAAAAAAAGGTTAAGATGTGTTTGTTCTACCTATATCTAGGCTCAGAAATGATCCATTTGGTCTGAACCTTCTAGGTTATAGTGCCTGGTCATGTCTTTGTGGCCAGTAGATAAAGATACACAACTTAGGGTCTGAAGTTCTTTTTATGTTCCAATAAATTTAATGAAATGCTTTCTTCCCCACACAGCTTAATCATGTTAACTTCTGGAAAACTTTTCTGACTTCCTAGTTTGGGTTCTATACTCTCTCTCTGTTCTTCAATACTGCTGATTTTTGTTACTCTATCTTATTATCCTGTCTCTCCTGAAATGAAAAGCTCCTTGAGAACAGGGGCATTATCTGACTCAGCTTTGCATGCTTGTTTTCTTTCTTACCTTTTTTTTTTTTTTTTTTGAGTTGGAGTTTCACTTAATCGCCCAGACTAAAGTGCAGTGGCACGCTCCCGGCCACCGCAGTCTCGACCTGCTGGGCTCCGGCGATCCTTCCGCCTCAGCCTTCCAAGTAGCTGGAACTACTGGCGCGCGCTACCACGCCCAGCTAGCTTTTGATTTATTGTAGAGACGAGGTCTCACCAAGTTGCCCGGGCTGGTCTTGAACCCCTGGGCTCAGGCAATCCTCTTGCTTTGGCCACCGAAAGTGCTGGGATCACAGATTTGAGCCACCGTGCCTGGCCGTGCATGCTTGTTTTCTTACATGCCTGCATAGTACAGGCTCAGTAAATTTTCACCAATTGAATGAAGAAAAAAGATCTTTACTCTTGAGTTGCTTTCAGTCTTATGGTGGAGACAAACATGTAAACAAATGCAATCCTGTGCACTAATGGAAAAATGTGTGTTATATTGTGAGTACAGAGAAGGGTGTGACCATTTTCTTGAAGTAGGAGGGGAAGGGAGAAGACTTCAATGACAGAGATTGCATTTTTTTTTTTTTTTTGAGTTGGAGTCTC
>NW_007258857.1:277316-284751 GCF_000164805.1 Carlito syrichta
GGGTTCAGGCAATCCACTCATCTCAGCCTCCCAAGGCGCGGGATTACAGGCTGAGCCACCGAGCCCGGCTCATTTTTTTTTCTTTTTGAGTCAGAGTCTCCCTCTGTCACCCAGGCTGGAGTGCAGTGGCATGCTCACAGCCGCCACAGCCTCAACCTGCTGGGCTCAGGCTATCTTTCTGCCTCATCCTTCCAAGTAGCTGGAACTATAGGCATGTGCCACTACATCCAATTAATTTTTTTATTTATCATAGAGATGAGGGCTTGCCAAGTTGCCCAGGCTGGTTTCGAACACACAGGCTCAAGCAATCCACTCACCTCGTCCTCCCAAAGTGCTGGGATTACAGGCTGAGCCACCAAGTCCAGCCTGCATTCATACAACTCTTATCCCTTTTTGTTTTAAAATTCTTCCAAGGTATCTTGTTTTATTTATTTATTTGTTTGTTTGTTTATTTATTTATTTATTGAGTTGGAGTCTCATTCTGTCGCCCAGACTGGAGTGCAGTGGCCGCTCCCGGCCACCGCAGCCTCGACCTGCTGGGCTCTGACGATCCTTCCGCCTCAGCCTTCCAAGTAGCCGGAATTACAGGCATGTGCTACCATGTCTGGCTGATATTTTGATTTATTGTAGAGATGAGGTCTCGCTGCCCAGGCGGGTCTCGAACCCGTGGGCTCAGGCAATCCACTCACCTCAGCTTCCTAAAGGCGCGGGATTACAGACTGAGCCACCGAGCCCGGCTGTTTTATTTATTCATTTATTATTTATTTATTTATTTATTTTTGAGTTGGAGTCTCACTCCGTCTCCCAGACTGGAGTGCAGTGACCGTTCCCGGCCACCGCAGCCTCGACCTGCTGGGCTCTGGCGATCCTTCCGCCTCAGCCTTCCAAGTAGCTGGAACTACAGGCACGCGCTACCACGCCTGGCTAATTTTTGATTTATTGTAGAGATGAGGTCTTGCCAAGTTGCCCAGGCGGGTCTTGAACCCACGGGCTCAGGCAATCCACTCACCTCAGCCTCCCAAGGCGCAGGATTACAGGCTGAGCCACCGAGCCCAGCTGGTATCTTGTTTTAATGACTAATTCCCAAGTTATTAGTGACTCTGAACAGATTTTCTTATATTTGTCATTGTATTTCCCTTAGAACCAATTTGGTTCTCCAGCTAATTTTAAAGATCTCCCATGGAGTCCTGTTACTATTGAGGTGGGGGAACTTAGGAAAGAGAAAAGTAGGGGGTTTGGGGGAGAAGTGGGAAAAAAAGAGGGAAGTCAAGTTTCTAGGACTCCTGAAAACCCAACTACTTCCCTTCCCCAGGGCTAGATTTCCTCCTCTTCCCTTCCTTTTTTTCCCCTAAGACCAAATTCATTCTCATAAGGCCTGACTACTTCTCACCTCTTTTCATCAAGATTTCCTTTCTTAATCATTGTACTTGGAAAGACTCAAGCCAGAAGTACCAAGAATTCTTAATCCTGCTTTCTGGCCCTCTTTCAGATGTAACAGAATCTGAGGACAACTTGTAGATGACTGTTACAACTGTATCTCAAAAAATTGGTTTTTGTTTTGTTTTGTTTTGTTTACAGAGATGAGGTCTCCTTTGTTGCCCAGGCTGATCTTGAACTCCTGGGCTTAAGTAATTTTCTCGCCTCGGACTCCCAGAGTGCTGGTTTAGAGGCATGAGCCACCATGCCTAGCTGTGCATCTCAAATTTTTATAAAATACCAATGTCTTGATAATATGTAAAATAAATCCTAAAATATCAGTATTATCATTTTTCTGTTGTTTTATACATACTAGCTTCAAGTCTCAACAGCTTAGCAAAAGAAAGTAGAATTCTGTTGGGCACGGTGGCTCATGCCTGTAATCCCAGCATTTTGGGAGGCAGAGGCGAGAGGATTGCCTGAATCCAGGGTTCGAGACCAGCCTGGCCAACTTGGCGAGACCTCATCTCTACAATAAATAAAAAACTTAACTGGACATCATGGTGCGTGCCTGTAGTTCCAGCTACTTGAAAGGCTGAGGCAGAAGGATCACCTGAGGCCAGCAGGCTGAGACTGCAGTAGCTGTGATTGTGCCACTGAACTCCAGCCTGGGTGACAGTGAGACTCCGACTCAAAAAAAAAAAGTAGAATTCTTTGATAGTGATTAGCTAGCTAGATCTGTCAAATATTCATTAGGATTAAGATAGTATTAAGAATAAATGTATCAAAAGATATGTGAGATATATACTGAAAATAATAGAACCTGTTGAAAGAAATTAGAGAATACCTAAATAAATTGAGGGATATTGAGGGATATATCCTGTTCATAGATTTTAAATTTAATATCGTAAAGCTGTCAATTCTCATAGCAGTTTCAATAAAAATCCCAGCAGATTTGATGGAAATGCTGATTTTAAAATTTATATGGAAAGCTGGGCATGATGGCACATGCCTGTAGTCCTAGCTACCCAGGAGTCTGAGACGGGAAGATCACTGGAGCCCAGAAGTTCAAAGATGTAGTGCGCTGTGATCACCTCTATGAATAGCTACTGTGCTCCAATTTGGGCAACATAGTGAGATCCCCATCTACAAAGAAAAAATTATATAGAAATGGCCAGGCACAGTGGCTCACGTCTGTAATCCCAACACTTTGGGAGGCTGAGGCGAGAGGATTGCCTGAGCCCAGGGATTTGAGACCAGCCTGGGCAACATGGCAAGACCTCGTCTCTTAAATACATACATACGTACATACATAAAATAAATAAATAAGCCGGGCATGGTGGTACATGCCTGTAGTCCCAGGTACTTGGGAGGCTGAGGCAGAAGGATTGCCTGAGCCCAGCAGGTGGATGCTGTAGCAGTCATGAGTGTACCACTGCACTTCAACCTGGGCATCAGAGTGAAACTCCAACTAAAAAAAAAAAATTATATAGCCGGGCTCAGTGGCTCAGCCTGTAATCCCGTGCCTTGGGAGGCTGAGGTGAGTGGATTGCCTGAGCCCACGGGTTCGAGACCTGCCTGGGCAACTTGGCGAGACCTCATCTCTACAATAAATCAAAAATTAGTCGGGTGTGTTAGCGGGCGCCTGTTGTTCCAGCTACTTGGAAGGCTGAGGTGGAAGGATCACTGGAGCCCAGCAGGTTGAGGCTGCGGTGGTCGGGAGCGGCCACTGCACTCCAGTCTGGGCGACAGTGAGACTCCAACTCAAAAAAAAGAAAGAAAGAAAAGAAAAGGATGACTAATGCTTAGAAGGTGAACTTTGTGGTTCACCTAACCCTTAGCCTAACTTAGCCTAATACTACCCATACCTGGGTGTGGCAGGGGTCTCATGGCAGTCTTTGTTCCCAATATGAGTACCTGGTCCTGAAATGAGAAGAGCAGACCTTAATCTCAAAAAAATATGTAGCCGGGCTCGGTGGCTCAGCCTGTAATCCCGCGCTTTGGGAGGCTGAGGTGAGTGGATTGCCTGAGCCCACGGGTTCGAGACCCACCTGGGCAGCGAGACCTCATCTGTACAATAAATCAAAAAATCAGCCTGGCGTGGTAGCGCGCGCCTGTAGTTCCAGCTACTTGGAAGGCTGAGGTGGAAGGGTTGCCGGAGCCCAGCAGGTTGAGGCTTAGAAAAGTCACTGGGCAAAAACTACAACCAAAGCAAGCAGCATCAAAGAACCATGGAGAGTGAGGAGAATCTGATTTCTAGAATTAACACATTATGATATTCAATTATTCAGTTTTCTTTTCTTTTCTTTTCCTTTCTTCCTTCCTTCCTTCCTTCCTTCTTTCCTTCCTTCCTTCCTTTCTTTTTTTTTTTTTTTTGAGTTGGAGTCTCACTCTTTCGCCCAGGCTGGGGTACAGTGGCACGCTGCTCACTGCCACATTAGCCTTGACCTGCTGGGCTTAGGCGATCCTTACACCTCAGCTTTCCAATTAAATGGATCTACAGGCATGTACCACCACGCCCAGCTAATTTTTGATTTATTGTGGAGATGAGGTCTCACCATGTTGCCCAGGCTGGTCTCAAACCTGCAGGCTCAGGCAATCCTCTCGCCTCCGCCTCCCAAAGTGCTGGGATTACAGGTATCAGCCACCATGCCCTCCTTAAATTGTGCAGTTTTCAACAACAAAAAAGTTGAGACATGTAAAGAAACAAGAAAGTATGGCTCATTCATGGGGGAAAAAAATGAACAGAACCTGTACCTCAGGAAGCCCAGACATTGGACTTACTAGAAATAGACATTAAATCAGCTATTTAAAATATGTTCAGTGAGCTAAAGAAAACCCTGTTTAAAAAACTAAACAGGGCTCACCCCAGCTGAGGCCAGAAGATTGTCTGAGCCTATGGGTTCGAGAACAGCCTGGGCAATTTGGTGAGACCTTGTCTCTACAATAAATAAAAAAATTAGCCAAGTATAGTGGCACATGCCTATAGTGCCACTGCATTCCAGCCTGGGAAATGGAGTGAGACTTTGATCAAAAGAGAGAGAGAGAGAGAGAGAGAAGGAGGGAGGGAAGGTGGGGAGAGAGAGAGAGATCTAAATAGATCATTGAAAAGAAAAAAGCATGAGTTACTAATCAAAAACCTTCCAACTAAGAAAAACCAAAGACCAGATAACTTTTCTGGTGAATTCTACCAAACATTTAATGAAGAATTATCATCAACCCTTCTCAAACCTCTTCCAAAAAATAAAAGAGGGAACACTTTCCTAATCCATTCAAAAAATAGATGAGGGAACACTTTCCTAACTCATTCTATGAAGGCAGCATTAGCCTGATACCACAGTCAGACAGAGACATCACAAAAATACTGTATCTCTGATGAATACAGCAGTCCTAAACTAGCAACATATCAAAGAGATTATACACCGTGACCAAGTAGGATTTATCCCAGGAATGCAAGGGTGATCATGAAAATAAACCAATGTAATACACAAAATTAATAAAATGAAAGGGGAAAAAATTACATGATCATCTTAATTGATGAAGAAAAAAGCATTGAACAAAATCTAACACCTTTTATGACAAAAACACTCAGAGAACTAGGAATAGAAGGGAATTTCCTCAACCTGATAATAGGCATTTATGGAAATCCCACAACTAAAATTTTAAGGTAGAAAACTCAGAAACTTTAACTGTTGTATTGGAATTTGAACTAAGGTTTCTGTTGGCATAACTGCTACTTGGATTCATATTTGCTGGCAGAAAATAGTCCTGTTGTTGCTTACAACAATTAAAATAATTTATCTTCTCAGCTATATAATATATTCGCATTATGGGAATCTTGGGATAAAATGGAAAAGAACAAAGCAAGAAAATTTCTCAAATATATCACTGAAGATATCTAATCTTTACTTTTTTGGACATATTTCCCCTCTTTTAAAATTTTTATTTTATTTTATTTTTTGAGTCAGAGTCTCACTCTGTCACCCAGGCTGGAGTGCAGTGGTATGCTCATGGCCACCGCAGCTTCGACCTGCTGGACTCAGGCAATCTTTCCACCTCAGCCTTCCAAGTAGTTGGAACTACAGGCATGCACCACCACACCCAGCTAATTTTTCTTGATATATTGTAGAGACAAGGTCTCACTCCAGCTGAGGCCAGAAGATTGTCTGAGCCTACGGGTTCGAGAACAGCCTGGGCAACTTGGTGAGACCTTGTCTCTACAATAAATCAAAAAATTAGCCAAGTATACTGGCACATGCCTATAGTGCCACTGCACTCCAGCCTAGGAAATGGAGTGAGACTTCGATCAAAAAAGAGAGAGAGAGAGAGAAGGAGGGAGGGAAGGTCGGGGGAGAGAGAGAGATCTAAATAGATCATTGAAAAGAAAAAAGAATGAGTTACTAATCAAAAACCTTCCAACTAAGAAAAACCAAAGACCAGATAGCTTTACTATGATAGCTTTACCAGATAGCTTTACTTTGGTGAATTCTACCAAACATTTTTTTTTTTTTTGAGTTGAAGTCTCACTCTGTTGCCCAGACTGGAGTGCAGGGGCCGCTCCCGGCCACCGCATCCTCGACCTGCTGGGCTCCGGCAATCCTTCCGCCTCAGCCTTCCGAGTAGCCGGAATTACAGGCATGCGCTACCACGCCCAGCTGATTTTTTGATTTATTGTAGAGATGAGATCTCGCTGCCCAGGCGGGTCTCGAACCCTCGGGCTCAGGCAATCCACTCACCTCAGCCTCCCAAAGGCGCGGGATTACAGGCTGAGCCACCGAGCTCGGCTTCTACCAAACATTTAATGAAGAATTATCATCAAACCTTCTCAAACCTCTTCCTCAGTTGCTCAGGCTGGTCTCGAACCCCAGGGCTCAGGCAATCCTTTTGCCTTTCCATCCCAAAGTACTGGGATTGCAGGCGCGTGAACCACTGCACCCAGCCTCCCTGTTTTTATTTTTTATTTTTATAACCCATCTTCTTTCGAATGTAATTTTTAAAAAAATACAACATTCTGTAAATTATGTATTTCTGTAACTTGTAATGCTTTAATCACTTGTTGCATTCCAACTTAGTATATGTTAATGACATTTAGCATTTAAAAATACACTTTTCGCCAAGCATGGTGGCACACGCCTATAATCCCAGCACTTTGGGAGGCTGAAGTGACAGGATTGCCTGAGTCCACGGGTTCGACACCAGTCTGGGCAACTTGGCGAGATCTCATCTCTACAATAAATAAAAAATTAACCAGGCATGCCTGTAGATCCAGCTACTTGGAAGACTAAGGCGGAAGGATCACGTGAACCAAGCAGGTTGAGGCTGCGGTGGCTGTGAGCGTGCCACTGCACTCCAGCCTGGGTGGTAGAATGAGACTCCAACTCAAAAAAAAAAATAATAAGTAAATAAAAATACACTTTTTTTTTTGAGTTGGAGTCTCACTCTGTCGCCCAGACTGGAGTGCAGTGGCCGCTCCCGGCCACCACAGCCTCGACCCACTGGGCTCCGGCGATCCTTCCGCCTCAGCCTTCCAAGTAGCTGGAACTACAGACGTGCACTACCACGCCCGGCTAATTTTTTGATTTATGGTAGAGATGAGGTCTCACCAAGTTGACCAGGCGGGTCTCGAACCCACGGGCTCAGGCAATTCACTCACAGCCTCCCAGGGCGCGGGATTATAGGCTGAGCCACCGAGCCCGGCTCACTTTTTTTGATGTTCCCCCAAACTAGACAATCTGGGTTATTTTGTCATATTCCCTCTGTTGCTGTTTTCTTCCTAGAAAGTCCATTGAGATTTTTACTTCATTTTGTTTATAATTAGAATTTCTACGTGGTTCATTTTCAAATATGCCTGATTTTTTTTTAAATAACTTTTTTATTTTAAATATGTGGGGTACAATTCAGGGTTAGGTATGCAAATGTTCATTATGCAGGTACTCTTGTTGATGAGGTGTGTCCCCACCCTCCCCTGGCAGTTTCCCACTACTGCCAATCCCTTTCTTACAGTATTACGATAGTTGTT
>NW_007258857.1:284884-285531 GCF_000164805.1 Carlito syrichta
TTTTATTTATTGTAGAGATGAGGTCTCATCAAGTTGCCCAGGTGGGTCTCGAACCCACAGTCTCAGGCAATCCACTCACCTCGGCCTCCCAAAGCGTTGGGATTACAGGCTGAGCCACTGAGCCCGGCGGAGACGTACCCATTTTTAAATGTACAGTTCAATAGTGTTAAGTATACTCACATTGTTGCACAACAGAGCTCTAGAATTTCTTCATGTTGCAAAACTGAAACTCTAATTCCCCCACAACCCATGTCAACCACCTTTATACTTTCTGTTTCTATGATTTTGATTACATTAGATACATCTTACAAGTGGAATCATACAGTATTTGTCCTTTTGTGACTGGCTTACTTTGTTTAGCATAATATATATTTTTTAGATTGGAAATATAGTTTACTTAGAAACTACAGAGAAAGAGAGAAGAGATTCACCTTCCCAAGGTAGAGGAGGTCCCCAAAGCTAGGAAAACATGGTGACCATAGCTCAAAGAACCATGCAGTTAGACCAATATTTAGTAAAGCAATGGCCAGCATAATATTCTTAAGGTTCATACATGTGGTAGCATGTGATAGAATTTCCTTCTTTTTTTGGGGGGGGGTTTGTCTGTCACCCAGACTGAAGTGCAGTGGCCGCTCCCGGCCACTGCA
>NW_007258857.1:286211-287108 GCF_000164805.1 Carlito syrichta
AAGTAGCTGGAACTACAGGCATGTGCTACCATGCCTGGCTAATTTTTTTTTTTTTTTTTTATTGTAGAGACAAGGTCTTGCCAAGTTGCCTGGGCTGGTCTTGAACCCATGGGCTCAGGCAATGCATTCGCCTTGGCCTCCCAAAGTTCTGGGATTATAGGCTGAGCCATGGAGTCTGGCCTTTACTATTCTTTTGATAGTGTCCATACTAATGGGTATGAGGTGATAACTGATTGTGGTTTTGATTTACATTTCTTTTATGATTAGTGATGTTGAGCATCTTTTGATATGCTTGTTGGTCGTTTTTTTTTTTTTTTTTGAGACTAAGTTCTCACTCTATCCCCAGGCTGGAGTGCAGTGGCAAATCCTGGCTCATTGCAGACTCAACTTCCTGGCCTGGGCTCAAGCGATCCTTTCACCTCAGCCTCCTGAGTAGCAAGGACTATAGGTGCATGCCACCATGCCCAGCTAATTTTTGTGTGTTTTATAGAGATGATATCTCACTATGTTGCCCAGGCTGATCTCGAACTACTTAGCTCAAGTAATTCTTCCACCTCAGCCTCCCAAATTGCTGGGATTACAAGTGTGAGCCGCTGTGCCCAGCCTTGTGGGCCATTCTTATATCTTCTTTGGAGAACTGTCTATTCCAGTTCTTTGCCCATTTTTGAATTTTTGTTTTTGTTTATGATTTGAAGTCCCATATATTCTGCATATTAATCCCTTATCAGTCATATTATTTGAAAATATATGAATGTAAAATATATTCCATTCCACAGGTTGCCTTTTTCACTCTGTTGATAGTTTCTTTTGATGTGCGGAAAAGTTTTAAAGTTTGATATATAGCCGGGTTCGGTGGCTCAGCCTGTAATCCCACGCCTTTGGGAGGCTGAGGTGAGT
>NW_007258857.1:287575-289289 GCF_000164805.1 Carlito syrichta
CCTTCCAAGTAGCCAGAACTACAGGCGCGTGCTACCATGCCCAGCTAATTTTTGATTTATCATAGAGATGAGGTCTTGCCAAGTTGCCCAGGCTGGTCTCGAACCGACGGGCTCAGGCAATCCACTTGTCTCAGCATCCCAAAGTGCTGGGATTACAGGCTGAGCCACCAAGCCCGGCCTCCTATGTTTTCTTCTAGGAGTTTTATAGTTTTAGGTCTTAATCTTTAGTTTAGTTCTTCCATCTGTTTTGAGTTAATTTTTGTATATGGTACCTGGTAAAGGTCCAACTTTATTCCTTTACAAATAAGTATCTGGTACTCTCAACACCATTTGTTGAAGAGACTTCTTTTTCTATTGTGCAGTTTTTGCATCCTTATTGAAAATCATTTGGCTATATATGCAAGGGTTTATTTTTGGACTTTCTATTTTGTTTCACTGGTCTACATATCTGTCTGTATTCCAGTACCACACCAACTTGTTTACTATTGCTTTGCAGTATGTTTTGAAATCAGGAAATGTGTGGCCTCTAACTTTATTTTTTCTTTTTCAAGATTGTTTTGACTTTTCAGCATCCCTTGTGATTCCATGTAAATTTTAGAATTTTTTTTATTTCTGCAAATAATGCCATTGAGATTTTGATAGGAATTACATTTAATCTATAGATTACTTTGAGTAGTGTGGACATTCTTACAAAATTAAGTCTCCCAATCCATCAGCATGGGATGTCTTTCAATTTATTTGTATCTTCTTTGATTTGTTTTTTTAGGAATGTTTTTTAGTTTTCTGGGTGTAAGTGTTTCACCTAATTGATTAGGTTTATTCCTTAGCATTTTATCACTACTGGGCTCCAGCAATCCTTCCCCCTCAACCTTCTGAGTGGCTGGGACCACAGGCATGTACCACCATGCTCAGCTACCCAGTGTTTTGATGTTATAAACAATGCTGCAGTGAATAGTCTTGTTGACATCTCATTATATACATGTAAAGTGTATCTGTTGGATAAATTCCTAGAAGTTAAATTACTGAGTTTCAAAATTTCATCAATATTACCAAAACATTATAACTCTGACATAAAGTAGTCAGGGATTTTAAAGATGTTTATTAAAATTATATTATCAACTATTTTCTCATCTGATTTGCTCTCTTTCAGGTAATTTACTTTGTATTTTTTCCAAAACAAGCAAATTCACAAGTTACACATTTGTGATCAAGAGTCTGGTAATCTCAGTACTTCAGGAGACAGAGACGAGAGGCTTGCCTGAGCTCAGGGGTTCGAGACCGGCCTGGGCAACTTGGCGAGGCCTTGTCTCAAAAAAAAAAAAAGAGTCTGTCAGGTGTGGTGGCTCTTGCTTGTAATCCCAGCACTTTGGGAAGCCATGGCCGGCGGACTGTTTGAGCCCAGAAGTTGGAGACCAGCTTGGGAAACATATGAGACATCCTCTCTATAAAAACTTTAAAAAAATAACTGAACATGATGGTGGGCACCTGTAGTTGCAGCTACTTGGGCGGAAGGACCACTTGAGCCCAGGAGCTAGAGGCACTGGTAAGCCAAGATCGTGTTACTACACTCCAGCCTGGGTGACAAAGTGAGACCCCCAACTCAAAAAAGAGTCAGAGAAATGTATATGTTGATTTCTGGGGCAATTTGAAAGAGATGTGTACCACCTAATTTTTTTTTTTTTTTTGAGTTGGAGTCTCACTCGGTCGCCCAGAC
>NW_007258857.1:289333-292735 GCF_000164805.1 Carlito syrichta
CCCAGACTGGAGTGCAGTGGCCGCTCCCGGTCACCACAGCCTCGACCTGCTGGGCTCCGGCGATCCGCCTCAGCCTTCCGAGTATCCGGAATTACAGGCACGCGCTACCACGCCCGGCTGATTTTTTGATTTATTGTAAAGATGAGGTCTCGCTGCTCAGGCGGGTCTCGAACCCACGGGCTCAGGCAATCCACTCACCTCAGCCTCCCAAAGGCACGGGATTACAGGCTGAGCCACCAAGTTCGGCTCACCTAATTTTTTTTTTTAAATGTAGTTGATGGGAACCCATCAAGAATCATCACTGAAAGTGATACACCTCTATGTATACTGGTAAACTTTGTTAGTCATTCTTTAATAGCAAATAAATTATAGTGCACTATTGTACATTTAAAAAATTTTGTGATTATAGTTTTGGTATTAAAATGTTTCTCTTTTTGGTGTGATTTGTCATTCAGAGCTATTTAGTGTTAAGAATCTTGTCACCAAGGCTGGGCGCGGTGGCTCAAGCCTGTATTCCTGGCACTTTGGGAGGATGAGGAGAGAGGATTGCCTGAACTCAGGGGTTCAAGACCAGCCTGGGCAACTTGGTAAGTCCTGTCTCTACATTAAATCAAGAAATAAGTCGGGTGTGGTAGCACGTGCCTGTAGTTCCAGCTACTTGGAAGGCTGAGGCAGAAGAATTGCCTGAGCCCAGCAGGTCAAGCCTGCGCTGGCTGTGAGTGTGCCACTGCACTCCAGCCTGGGCAACAGAGTGAGACTCCAACTCAAAAAAAAAAAAAAAATAGTAGATGGTGGGGGTGTGGGGAAAAAAGAGTGGATATTGGAAATGACTATGTGTGGGATTACAAAATAGTGTTTGTATAGAAATTAGAAAGAATGAATACTATTTCTACCTTAAAAAATGTCAATTTATGGCTGGGTATGGTGGCTCACGCCTATAATCCCAGCATTTTGGGAGGCCGAGGTGAGAGGATTGCCTGGGCCCACGGGTTCAAGACCAACCTGACCAACTTGGTGAGATAAAGTTGTGACCTACAATAAATCAAAAAATTATCCAGGCATGGTGGGACATGTCTGTAGTTCCAGCTACTTGGAAGGCTGAGGCAGAAGAATTGCTTGAGTCCAGCAGGTTGAGGCTGAGGTGCCGTGAGCATGTCACTGCACTCCAGCCTGGGTGATAGAGTGAGACTCTAATTCAAAAAAAAGTCAATTCATATTAAAATAATGGACTATTTACTACTTTTCCCCAGAGTAAAGTCAGTTTGATAGCAAGCATATTTTTGTGCTGTCTTGTGATGGAGTAGATCTTTCAGATTCACTGAAAAGAGGAAAGATTGATTCCTGTAAATTGTATGTTTACACGGTATTTAATGTATGGAAGACAAAAACAATCAGTATAGCAAATGAAGGCTGGTTTGTACAGTTGGCAATGGAAACCGAGCATTTGGAATATGATAAATAGTTGCCTGTGCCTATCAGGTTATTAAAGTGTTCCATTTTAAAAAGGCTCATCACTGGGTGTGGTGGCTCAGGCTTGTGATTCCAGGACTTTGGGAGCCTGAGGTGGGAGAATCGCTTGAGGCCAGGAGTTTGAGACCAGCTTGGGCAACATAGCAAGCCCTTAAAAAAAAAAAAAAAAAAAAAAAAAAGCTGGTCATGGTGGCATATGCTTGTAGTCCCAGCTACTCAGGAAGCCGAGGCAGGAGGATACTTGAGCCCAGGAGTTCAAGGCTGCAGTGAGCTATGATCCTGCCACTGCACTCCAGCATAGGTGACAGAGGGTGAAACTGTCTCGAAAAATAACATAACATAAAATAAAATAATAAAAAACAACAAAAAGACTTACCTTTTGCTATTCCAGTAGGAAGCAGCATCCCTGTCACCTAACCAGGACAGGAGCTCTTGTGCACTTCAAGAAAAATAAATAGAATGAACTAAAGCATGCATGGCAGAATAAACTTGGAAATAAAATTCAAAACTATTAGATTTTAGAGAACTGATTTGTGATTAGCAGAGATTACCACTGTAGAACCAAACTATAGAACATAAATGCTGCAAAGGTTTTAGACATCCAGCCAAGCCTTCTTTGCAATGAGGAGGAAACTGATCTAGATTGGTTGGTTTGTGAACTGGACATCACATCAGATTGGGAAAATGGCCGATGTGTGTGTGCGTTCTAAGAGGCAGTTTATTTAAGACCAACTTGGGAATGTGTGCATATATGTCATACGTAGGTACAGTATATATACACTTGTTAGCATATTGGCATGCTGAATATTGTATATAGAACACCTATGAAAGAAAAGAACTTGATGATAATTTAGAACATCGGAAAGAAAATATTTACATAGGCTAGCCATACATATCAGTGGTTAAGAGTGTGGTGTCTGGTGAATCTCGGCTCCACTACTGTGGGACTTTGTGTCTTGGTTTTCTCATCTGGAAAAGGTAGGTGTATTTCACAGCGTGTAAAGACTAAATGAGACAATCCAGATAAAGAATTATCTTTATCTGAATAATGCCCGGCATGTAGTAAACTCTCAATAAATCTAAGTTGCTGTTATTGTTTCGTCAATATGTCAAAGAAAAGAGGATGTACCAAAAGAGCATTTTCAGAATAAAGTCAAAATACGTCACTAGCACTTTCAGGTCAATTGGGACTGAATTGGACCCCCCGCAAAAAGGTGGAGGGGATCAAATGACGTCGACCGCCTTAGCAACAGGCCCCCAAAGAAGGTGAATTTTCGTAGCCAATAAGACTCTGCACTGTGGAGGAAGTAGCCAATGGATGACGGAAAGAGGAAGTGGGAGGGCGCGCCAATTCTCCAGCCTGAGCCTCGGCCCAACAAAATGGCGGCGGCGGCGGCGTCGCTTTGTTTCCGCGGCTCCTGCGGCGGCGGCAGTGGTAGCGGCCTTTGAGGTGTGGGGAGGATCCAGCAGCAGCTACAGTGACGGCTGAGACTCTAGTGCATTTCTATCTTAACCAGGCGCCGGGTAGCGCAAAGCAGCGCCCAAGGGTTGCAGAAGCCGACAAGGCGTTCTAGCGAAAACATGACCGCTGAGCCCATGAGGTAAAACGCAACTCCGTCTCGTGGGCCCTAGCGGTCTGGGCCTAGGCACCTTCCGAGTCGTGTGTTGGGAAAGCTTTCGCTTGGTGGGTTAGGCCTGTGTGTTGATTAGCGGAACGAGGCATCGTTTTCTCTTTAGGTGAGAAGGGTTTCGGGGTGGCGTCGGAAGGCTTCAACCGGGAGTGGGAGTGGGGGTGGGGTGTGGTGGGGGGGGCGCGGCCGAGGGTATTGGGCGCATCTTTCAGTCTTCCCTTACTGGTGCATCTTGGTTGGCCTCCTGTGTTTATTCTTTGCTCCTGCGGGATTGAGACCTCGAAGTCGTAGGCGGTCTTTG